>NC_044284.2:26167958-26352958 GCF_004027225.2 Strigops habroptila | reverse complement strand
ATGGTAGAAGTCACATGATGAAAACTATCATCTATATTCCATATGTTGATAAAATTGACATTTAAAATTTAAAATATTTAAATATTTTTAAATGTATATAAAATTCTATTTACTTTATTTTGCAGGAACACACCACTTCTGCCTTCAGGTCCTCTGTGTTCATTTGCAGCTACACATTTGCACCTTCGAAGAATGCAGTGCTTTTAGTTGTAACCTCAGGCTAATCAATGACTTTCTGGGCTCAACACAAAAAAAAAAAAAAAAAAAAAAAAAAGAAGAAATCCAACAACAGAATTCCGTGTATGTCTACATATATACAAATATTTATATTCTAAGTAGTAGAAGATAACTCAGTTAATCAGTTACAAATAATAATTTTGTCTATGTAACCAATATTTAACTCTATTTTATAAGAGGGCTCCAGCCTGCTCATTTCTATAGATTCTTCAAAAAAACCAAAAAAATATCAAAAAACAAGAAACAACCCACAACTTCTAAAAGGAAGACAGGATCAGTGGCTCTGTTCATACACCTAACACTCTAAAAGGAATTACCTAGGTATCTATTCTATTACCTTTTATGAAGCAAATTATCAAGAAGATTCAAGTTTAATCTTCAAATTTAATGCTTACCTGAACAAACAGCAAACCAGTCACTATTCAAAGAGTTCATATAAGCAAAGCACCTCATATGCAAAACACCTTAACTCTGTGCCCATGCAATAAATGAGAGAGACATGCGAATGACCGGAATGAGAAAAGAAATAGATCAGCATTTCTCATGACATCACAAGCTACAGACTAAAATCTACAACAGTTATACCACTAGCACCTTTCAGCACTATTTCCCTTCCAATAATTGGAATATCTACTTGATGACTGAAAAAGATTTTACTTGCACGTTCTTATCTCATGATAATGGCCCTTCTTTAGAAGACTTTCTGCACAACTGTTTCCTTAAGTATGTGGCTCCAGGCTAAATATTCTTGCCCCATCATAGGGATATACTAATCCCATTGCTCAAATGGGAAGAAAAGAAAGTTATGCAGTTCAGGCAACCCATTCATATCCACCTGTGCACATTCAGCCTATGTGGCTGTTCTTGTGCCAGAGTGGGGAGACTTCACAGAAAGTGAATTCTATGCTAAATTGTCACTACTGTACCCTACCCATGCTCCAGCTCTCCTCCAATGCTGCCTCTTCTCTCCTGGACTAAAGCTGGCCTCTCTAGAGGACCACTGCCCCATCAGTGACCTCACTCAGGAGGGGAATTTGGTCAGAAACTAAGAATGTGAGATGGGGCGTGAAAATTACAACTCCAAGAACATCATGGTGCTTTTCCAAGGGAGTTTTTTTCAGGTTTTGGTGATTAGCATTTTATGAAAGGACATGTGAGAAAGAAATGCTTAGAAATATACATATATATAGATATTAAAAAGTTGTGCAAAAAAACACCAACTTGTTTTCAGTTAAATAGATTTTCAATAGGAAAAAAACCCCAACCATCCATTCAGCCTGATGCTTCTTCAATAAGAGAGAAATCGAGCTTGCAGAATATAATTGACCAGCATGGAGTTTTGCCAGGATACCAAGATAAACATAATTACTCGTATTAAGAGTGTTAATTAATTGTTTGTGAACACAAATAATTGGCTGCTTGGTTTTATAGCTCATTAGAAAGCCAACAATTCTATTAGACATTGTCCAGTAGCCATCCTAGGACCACTGAACTGTAATCACCAGAAGTCTGAAACTAAGCCAGTAAAACTCAGTGAGAGGTTGACCACTGAAACCAAGCTCCAAGGAAAAAGATAGTGATGCCTAGTAAATGAATATTAACAATTTCTGGATAAAAGAGGGTCTGGTTTTTGTTTTGGTTGTGGGTTGGGTTTTTTTGGGGGGTGGGGGATGTTGTTTTGGTTGTTGGGTTGATTTTTTTTTATTTGGTTTTTTTGTCTGTTATATAAATTGTTTTACCAAAGATCTCTTTAAAAACCCCAAAGAGCTGCCAGGTGGAGTTAACCAATATTAGTTATGAATTAGTGACCTCAATATATGTTACCTATGAAATATTATGCAATTAGAAGTGTAAACAGTGATCTCCAGCAGCTTCCTTGGCAGAGCTACGCACAAGCACTGTGATAGTCAGCTTCACAAGAGCATGATCCGCACCTGCTGGGGGTTATTGATTAACACGGGGAGCACCTGCATTCTTGGCAGACAATAACTATATTCTTACAAACCACTGATGGGCTAAACAAGCTATTAATGACAGGTTGCCCTTCATCATTTAAAATGGAGAGACTGCTGCTTGACCACAAGGACAAGCAGGTTATTGCTTTGAAATGTTATACAAAAGACACAAATGAGGCGTCTCTAATGAATAAACCACACGGAAGGCTCCATGCTTCTTATTAAGCAGAGCTAGTAATAGAAAACAGGACCTAATCAGGGTTGCAGATATATTATCCTCTATGACAAGGTTTCTCCAGTTTGTTAAAATTTGTTACTCAGGAAAGGAATTGCTGAGTATAATTCAGCAAATAACCACCAAAGTTCTTTGAATAAATGCTTCTGAACTGACATAAGTCCTGGTGGTCAGCTGGAGTGCAGCTGTGGCCCACTCGCATGGTCAGGCAGACAGACTGTACAGCCCTTCCACCCAGCAGCAGCAATTGGCACAGGTCCTCCAGGAGGGCCAGCTCTGACTGACTGAGAAACAGGCACATGGACCTGCTGGGAAGTTCTCCGATGTACAAAACAAGTATTTCTGCAATCGAGTGAATGGGATATGCACACAGATAAATGGGAACATACAGACCCCATAAAGATTATATCCCAAATTGCAAACACCCCTTTTTACCAAAGGGATTAGATAACAGATTACCAAGTCAATATAAAGACTTCTTTTTTTTTCTTAAGGGTGGAAAACTTCCTCACAAGTATTTGGAGATGTATTAATTTAAAGGAATCATGTGGCTTAATTCTTCCACAGAATACCCCTATAATTTATTGGAGTCCAAAAGGTCTTTGTGAAGCTATCTATCTGACATAACGTTGAGCTATACAACAGTTTCCAGCATGAATACTCCCATCTGTGGGTGCCTTGGGAAACAGTTCATTTCCTTGAGTACCCACTCCCAGGACAGATCTTCTAAGATCACAGGGAAAACAGAAAAAAAAGTCTCAAACCTGGACGGTTTTCACAGATCTTTCAGAGAAATACAAAGCAGCCAACATATTTAATGAAGATAAAATTTTATTCCAATGTACAGTGAGTTACCCTGCAAAGAAGTTAGGGCAGCATAACTCTGCAGAGAATCTTTCCAGTTCATTTTCCCCAAATCCCAGAGAAGCCCAGTGCACCCCATTCCTGGTCCACCTACTCCCCAGGCTACTCAAAACCCATCGAGCCTCTCTTCCCCTGCACCTGCTGGGGCGAGGTGACATTATAAATCAGACCTGCAGCTCTCGCTATTGCAGCACTCCTAATTTAGAAAAAGTACCCGTCATGGTCATCTGTCAAGACTACAGCATCTTTATAATGCATTAGAAAAATTCTCTGAACCCATCAGATTACAACTACCTGACACCAGCAGAGGAATGAAACATTTTAAAAATTTAAGAGATTCAACTAGCATGCAGGATACCAATGGAACTAGCAAACAAGATTAATTTTCAAAGGGCTTCAAGAACTATTCATAACACTCAGCTATTTATTCTATTTACTGATTCAAAAATACTAGTTGCAATGGAACATTTAATATGCCACCATTATAAAGGGGAAACTATTGACAACTATGCCAGAATATACATCCTTTTCACCCTGCCGTTACTCCAAGAAGATATTGGTACACAAGCTCCTACAAATCATATTTCCCAAGTGACTCCCAAAATTGGAAGCAACAACAGAAAAGCAATTTTTTTTCAAATGCTCATGCAATACACTGTGATATTATTTTAATAGCAGTATAGAATAGTGTATATTATTTAGATACTACATGAAAAAATTAAACATGAATTTAAACACTTCTCATGATGTACTGAGACATACATGCCATTAATAGTGAATTTTTTGATTTAATGGGACTTAATAATCTGTTAAGATTAACTACTTAATGTTCTGATGATTGCTGATGCTAACATCCTAGGCTCAATGAGTTTCAGACTTGTGACAATATTGTATCTTTTCCAGTTTTGATCAACTGATTAGTTTTTAATGCTAAGTATGCCTTGCCATCACTTGTGGTTTTAATATGTTTACTTAAACCAAAAACATTTTGCACCTCAATTATTATTTTATACTGCAGCACTGAATTTAAGTCAATACATTATTCATAAAGCAAAGACAAGAGAACAAAACAAAGCTATGCACTTCTTTCAAAGACTTCAAATTACTAAAACATACCATATTTATGCATGCAATATTTGGTGGTGTGTGTGTCTTTTTTTTTTTTTTTTTAATCACAAGTTTGTTGTTTTCAGATCAGGATATGCCAAAAATCCAACACCAAACAATTTTTGTTTATAATTAAGGCAATCATCAATCCAAGGATTGTAGTCCATTTTATTTCATCTCTACATCAAAAAAAGTAATTTAAAAAAATTAAAATTCCCTTGAAATGGTAAGATAAATGAAAATGTAAGTGCCTTCCCATAATAACAGTAAGCTGACCCTCTGGGAAATGGTTGACTTTCTCAATTCCAGGTATTCAAAGCTCATTCAAAAGTGTTCATTTGGAATGCAGATATCAAAGATGATGCAAATGTTCAAGAGAAAATTAAAACTTACCAGATGTTCTAATCCAGCTTTGATGTTTCCAGAGTCCCTGTAACAGAAGAACAAAAGTTCTAAATAGTTGCTAAATCCTTGTCTACAACAATTTATGTTTAACTCAGAAATGTCAAAGCCATGTAATTTCTTGAGTATGTAAAATCTTCTACTTTTAATATCTTAATCACTGCAATACCTAAAAAGTATTAACTATATTGATTAACCTAATGCACAACTACAGAATTATTTAAAACCTCAAATTTTACCTGCCCGGAAATTGCTATAAACTCTAGCCATGCAACAGGACACTCATTTAAAAAACAACATTTTTAACATAATTATCCCCCTATTCGTACTAGAAATAATAAAACAAGACCATGCGTAGTGCAATTTATCAAATCCACATTCAGTGGCTCATGGTTCTGCTTTGCCACTACTTCAATAATAAAATTTTGTGACTGTTTACAAAGGTGATGGACTGAATAAATTGTATAGTAACCAACAAGGTCGTGGCAAGCATAGTAAAACTTTGCACTTGACTCCTGATAGCTGAAAACCATACAAATGTACAGATACAAAAATGAGAAGTAATGTTGCATAAAGACAGCTGTGAAAAAAATGGACCAACTTATCAGAGTTAAAAACACTGAAAAGCAAGGAGAATTCAGAGTAAAAATTAATTCTTAACAGATGCTGATACATACAAAAAATTAGCCTGAAAGAAATTTGAAGCAAAACAAATTTTAAAATCCCCAAATCCCAAGCTACTAAACAAGGAGGCTGGTTTCTGCTTTCATTGACTTCAGGCTCCACCTACTTCCAAGAAATGTAACTGTACCTCTTGAGGAAGATGTGCTACAACAATGACAAACAAGGAGAAACCACCCCATAAGGGTTTCAGTGTAATATGTATTTATAGTATTAATTTTTCAACAAATTATCCAAAAATATCAAAATACAGAAGCAAAAGACCCAACTAAATTCCTCTAAGAGAAAAGTATTTGAGACCAAGGCTTCCATTCTCTTTAGTGCTTGCTACAGGCTGGGAAAGGCATAATGGGAAGTTACACCCAAAAAATGATTGTATGTATGAAATTTTATTAGATACCGAATAAGGCTACATTAAATTACACATTTTACCATCGCTGTACAGTATTTTAGACTTTTCACAGAAAGCTTTTATGATTTTATAAAGCTTTCAAAAAAATCTACTATGTACCTTTGTTCTATTTGAATATATAATGAACGAAGCAAGAGAAAAAGATGTACTTTCCTTACACCACTATTCTGTATTCTCAAACAAGAATTTATTAGTTGTGCTCATACAATATTTAAATAGAAATCATCTCCCACATCTATTTTTGAGGTGCTAAATGACTTTAAAGAATTAAATTACTTTGGAAGCAGGATCCAAGATACAGATTTAAGGAGCTCCCAACTACTGGTATAAAAGCTGCCCTGTTAGTGGTCTGTCTCCTGCACCATCCCTGTCATGACTTCATCAATATTTGTGCAGCTCCTTTTTCCCTGTGCTGAAAGCAGACTTAATTCAATTATAGGTCTCAAAACTGATAAAAAAGGTCCTGAAGTGGAAAATGCAAAGAGATTATTGGCAAATGAATAAAGATTTGTATCGAACTAACACACAAGAGTACAGCAGGGTTGGGGTTTTTTTTTAATCATTCCCTGTCTTAGGTCTTCTGGGAACAGTAAGTTTCCCTTCCCCTCATGCAGCACATCGATTTCTGAATTAGACTGCAATATTAAATAATTAATATACTTGCCATGATTGATGTTTTGCATTAGTTGAATATTAGGTTATCAATCAAAATCCACTTGGTTTAATGTAATAATATTGAAAAAGTGTCACTGGCTGTTCATCCAATTTGTAGTTGAGGCAGCACAGATAGCAATATTGGTGTAACGCAAGGCTCTAACGCAGGAAATACAGCGGTTGAACATACATAAGGCAAACATTATCAAACTAACCAGGACAAGGTTGAGGTTGTCCTAAATAAACCTTGTGGCACCTGTCACTTCCAATGAAAACTCCTTCCAGCTGGAGGCTGCCGTGCATCAACGACAACTACTGAAGCCAGGGCATAATGTTATCTTCCCAGTTAAAAAATAATTACACAAATAATACTTCTGTTAATGCTATATTTCAAATACTGTGTTATGCAAATTATGTAGACCTGTTACGTAGACCTCTAGCTCAGTCTAACACAACCTTAGATATCTACCAAATACCTTAATCATTCATACTGTAAAACACAACAAGTAAAAGGCAAGAGCTTTTTTATGCACATCCAGTATTATAATACTCCTATAAAGGAACACCGTAAGAAAGTTACATTAATTCAATATCATTATCAAGTATTAATGTTTTATTCAAATTTTACGCTACACCATACAGTTCCCAACAAGATACGTATTTTCCTTTCCTCCTGTCCCCAGTGCACCACATTTATTCTTTTGGTTCATTAGGCAAGTTTGGTTTTATTCCTGAGTTGTTCTTCTTTCCACCAGAGCAGCTCTGGAAATATATTTCCCCACTATAGCCAAAACTTTGTGCTGTAAAATATTAGTTGATGTGCATATATGTATATTAAAATTGTACATTAGAAATAGTAAGCGTCATTCTCATGCTAATCCATAGGTTAGCTTTTGGTAATGCCAGGGGAAAAAAATGCAGCTAAATTTGAATCATGGTCATGAGGGACGTGTAACAACAACAAGACAGGTATCCCATTAAGCAAGCAGAGCCAGCCTTTGGATTACTTAAAACCATAGCACAGGTAACCAGTTGAGATAGGGTTAACTTATTAGTGCTAGCTCCTTTGCCAGTAAAGTAAACTAAAAATATTCACTAGTACTTGCTGGAGATCTTGATTTTAACCTGGACGTATATCCATGTTCATAAATATAGGTGCCCATATAAAAGTAACCATTAATCAAGGGAGCTGAATAACATGCAATATCTTCAAAATATGCAAACTTTAGCTATCATAAAATAACTTAAGATTTCAAAAATAATTTACTTTTTACTACATTTATAAAAGTTTCCCACAGGGATTGTAGAGCAAATACTTGGTTTTGCACAACAGAGCTAAACAAATTACTCGGGACATTTATACACAGTACTCTGGAGCAAAGCACTCTCAAGAAGCTACAGCATTAACATCATTCTACAATGCCAGACTTGTTTTATTACTGTGAGGCTACCAAAACCAAAGAAATATTTTTAGTTGTCAGTACAGTAGGCAATTGAGCAGAGTAGGTCTCTGTTATACTCTTTAAAGTGACAAACAATTGTGAGAGCCAAGTTTAATCTGTGCTGTTATCCATATCAGTAGCATCGAGCTGGAAGTATTCTGCAATTTTAAAAACGTATTCCAAATAAAAGCTAACCAGTCATGTTCATTTCCTCTCAAGTTGTTATCAACTCATTCTCAATACTTCCCCTATATTTGTAGTTAATAATATCCTTTGCTATAGCTTTTTAGTTAGAATCCATAGGCCATTGAATAATTCCATGGGTTATCTGTATCTCCGGATAAAATCGGATAATTCAGGTCGAAGGGCCTCTATAGGTCTGCAGCCCTACTGCCTGCTCACAGCAGGTCAGCTCTAAGGCCAGACCAGGCTGCTTAGCCTCCCCAGGCAACCTGTCTTGCTGATTAAACGTCTTCACCAGGAGCATCTTCCCTTCTATCTAGTCCAAACGTCTCAGTGACCTCCCTCCTCATCAGGCTGGGCAGCTGCTGTCAAGTGCCCTCGGAGCCATCTCCTCCAGTTCCCCAGGTCCCTTTCCAGGGCAAGCACTCCAGCCCCAGACTGTCTTGGTGGCCTGAACTCCATGCTAAACAGTCCCAATATCTGATTTATCTCTTCAGAAGCCAAATGAATAAATAAATCATCCCATCATTATCAAGGCCTTTGGCAGAATCCCCTCCAGTTCCACAACGTTAACTATAAACTGCAAAGAAAAAGGTCATACATAGCATTTCGGGTCAGGCTGCACTACACTCTCAAATAAAGGCCTTTTAACTCCACTCTTCATGAATGCCAACATGTTAATGTTGTTTATCAGGCAGTATTATGCCAAGTGGTTACAGATAATTTTCATAGAGCTCTCTCACCCTAAAAATTTTCTTGGATCAATCAACAAGCACATCACGTAATCCTTTCAATAATGTGTCAAGTATCATTTTAAATTAATCCCTTTTTTGTCTCAGTATTCCTCATGGATTAAAAATCTCATAGTTAAAGATGTTCTTGGAACAACTTTATGGTTGGTTGTTCTGTATCCTCATTTAACATGCTGCTTCTGCTTAACGTCATGTAATGGCCTTCCCTACAGGTCTTCCTCAGAGTAGCACACTATTTTCTTTTGCACGTTATCAATCCCCACCTCTAGATAAACAACCTCAAAATAAAGAGCTGAATCTCTTCAGAGCTTCTTTATGAACTTCAGCAGGTAAAAATATATTAAACACTCACCAATACAAGCAACACAAAACAATATAAACATATTATGCAAAACCTGCTAGAGTGGTGGTCTTGAAGCTTTTAACGTTTTTCTAACTTTCATCTCACATGCACATTTTAGAATAAGGCATTGTGTGTGCTCGTACACACACAGCTTAATCACAACTAAATGATTAGCCTGTATGATGCGCTTGTGACCTTATCACCATTTTGTGCTGCATTTATGCAAACACTGAAAGCATGTTATATTCTGTAATAGCTTCACCAACTAATTTTAAGTTCACAGAACAGCCAGACATCAAGAGTAAAACAGTCATTGCCAGATCATGCCTTTGCTCAATTCCAGAAAAAAATAAAAGCCTAGTGTAGAAAAAAGTCTGTTCTGTCAGCAACAACTAGAATAAAATCACACGATTATCACATTTGCACAGTGACTGTTCAGAAGGTACTACGTATTTGAAGTTTTTCCCTGAACTAGCTTGAATTTCAACTTTAAAGTCAGTGTGTCCTGGACACAGTTTTTAGAAATGGGTACCCCCATCATATTTGACTAAATTTTATAGGTTTTTTTTATATTGTTGTGTTTTCTGTAAAATTATAGGCTAATGTTTCCAAATCTGACTTCAGACCATAGATACTTATTTCAGTAGGTTTTGAAAGACACAACAAAGATTACATAAAAATCTAAGCCCTATGCTTGTCCTCTCCTTCAATATCACCTTTAAGAGGACAGTGCTGACAGTCCTGAGTGAACAGGTAAATTCATATCTATTGACTTTTGATGACAAGCTGGTCTGATACTGCACCAATGGTCTGGCAGAACTGCTGGCAAAGACTACATAATGTGAAGAACCAGAACTCCAACAAACATGTTGCTCTTCAACACTACTGTTTAACCTCCTCGGTTATAAAGAAAAGTAAGGCTCTATTTTTGTAGCCATAAGTGGAACTGGCTTCAAAGGGAGCATAAAAAAGGAAACAAGAGAAACCCATAAAAGAAAGCTATTCCCTCCTGCCTCTCCTATACAAAAACGAAAGAAAACACTTTGTTGTTTCTTGAAAGTAACCAAATAATGTATGCAAACAATATTACCAATAATGAAAACAAAAATCTTTGCAATCTACTACTTACGTATGTTAGGGAAAGACTCAGTACTACATGTATCTCACAGAGAATCCCTTCACAGTTGTAATGGCTTTAAGAGCTGTGGCTTTTTATATCTAAACCCTCTGTTTTCTTCCGTTATTGGAGATCCAATCAATCAATAAAATGACTACAAAATAAATCAGTGAAAATAATTTAGCAGTGTGATGCCAGCATCAGAGAGGCTATGGGTAAGAAGAAACACAGGGCAGTAATCCAGCTGTTATTCTGACAGCACTAAGAATCCAGAAACCCAACATAATACAACAGCTGAGAATTTTCTTTTGCACATAAGAGCTCAGCAAGACGAGATATAACTAAACTAGTAATTTTACGCCCCTCTTTCTAATTTTTTGTGCAGAACAAACTCTCATCCAAAAGAGCAAATGGTTAGGGAATCGTATACTCTGCTAGGAAAAGCACACGTGATATTTTTGAAGAAGTATGGAATGTTGTTTTGCTCTTACTTAATATCAGAGTCAAATGATCTGGAACTGATCCTGAAGGGTAAACACTCTAAAGCTGGTGGTGATGTGGTCTGTGGCTCCCTCACTCCGATCATCCAAATAATTTATTCACTTGGGAAAAAATGGTAAGAAGTTTGGCCAATTACCAACAAATTTAAACGTAACAAAGATTCAAGAAGAACATATGAAGGTCACTTATCAAAAGCAGGAAGAAAAGCAGAAGTCACCCCCGCACACAAACACATACAGAATAAGTGGGAACTGCTGAAGAACTCAGCAGAATATAATGCAAGGTAAATTGAATGATGCTAAAACCAGGGACTTTAAATAGGACATAAGGTGAAACAATTTCCATAATATGTTATCCTAGAGAGAAGAAAAATCAGTACCGAAGAGACCTTATTAAATATTGGGGGGGGGGGGGGGAGGGAGAGGAGAGGAAATATATAACTCTGACTCACAGAGTAAAATTCAAGATTTCATGCAGGGGGTAGGTGAGGAAGAGGGGAGCAGGAGGGGAAAACAGAGTGAAATACAGTGTTGATAGAATCAATATTTTCAAATAGATGCTACCAAAAAAAAAAAAAAAAAAAACCCAAAAAAAAAACAAAACCACAAACCACCACCAAAAAAAAAAAAAAAAAAAAGAAAAGAAAAAAGAAAAAAAAACCAAAACCTTTTTCCGAATAAGTATTTCTCAGGTAAATAAGAGCCAAAATAACTACCTCAAAAGCTCCCAATTCCGTTTTACCAAGACTTCAGGTCAGATATGGAAATCCCATAAATTATCAAAGCAGATTCCTTTATCCTAGTTTTCTTTTCAAGCCATTCCTCAGATAAACCTGGCAATTCAAGGGACCTCAGAACATAAAAGTCCTTGGAGGTTTTATGTGGGTTTTTTGTTGGGTTCCCCCCCATCCCTTCCCCCGGGTTTTGGTTGGTTGGGGGGGATTTCTGTCCTGTTCTGTGCACAGGGTTCCCTTCACAAAGAGTAAAACCTTGTTAATAAGCGTTTGCATTCCTAGCAAACATAAGCAATTAAGCTTCAGGCTTTGGAATGTCACTGTCTCTGTTAACCAGTCTTAAATAAATTAGACAACTTTGGCCTGTTTTACCTTTTCTGGAATATTATTTAGTAGATATTCAATTAAAACACATCCTGTAGGTGAAAGTGTATGAAAACATTTCTGTAATGGACATTAGAGGTAGTAGGAAGTGTTGCTAATTAGCCTCAAAGTACAAAATAGATTACAAAAGTAGCAAAAAGCCCAGCAGTGTAAATGCACAGAAGGCTGCACTGAATATTAAACAAAGCAGAGCAAGTTTTAATGTTGGTAAGCATAACTATAGTAAAAACTCTCTGGACTAGTAAAGAGTGTTACAGGTTAATGAGGAACATATAAAGAGAGCACAATAATTATCATACCTAACACCTTACCATCTGTGTTTGGATGACTGCAGAATATAAACACAGTTTATCAGCATTAAGTTGGAAACTAATTACACATGTATTTCTATTAGCATACTGTTAGGATAAATATTTCAAATCGTGAGATTTTCCTCAGCTGCACTCAACTCTCAGTGCTGAAGAATATTAAACCTAAGTATAAGTCACTGAGAAAATTTAAATGTTCTAAGCAATAAAACAATTTGAGTACAATAAATTTTCCATTTTTGGAAAGCTTCTAAATCCTCCTCATTCACCCAATTACTACTGTACTTAACCTAATGAAATTTTATTCTGTAGGAACAATACTATTCTTAAACAAATTTTTGAAAAATATAAGATTAAAAACTTCTAGACAAAGAATAAACTCCTAGAGAAAAGATGCAAATAAAATTACTATCATAATCTTTTGGGTTTTATTTGCAAGTATAAAACTGAAAAACAAAAGCATGGAACATAGCATCTGTCATATCAGAATATAAAAAGATGATCCTGGCACAAAATGAAAAAGCTCTAATTCATTTGCAAATCAAGCCTGCCAGTTCTATTTCAAGCTGGCGGTAACTGTCAAGAGTTAACAAGATAATCACTTTCAATCCTGCCTTCAATGGTACATTACACTGTTATTCCATTCAATAGGGCCGTTCTTTGGGGCACTAGATGAATGGTTTTCATTTCTAACTCACACAAAAAGTTAAAAAAAAAAAAAAAAAAAAAAGTCCATGGGGCTTAAGAAAGAAATCCCTTTATGGGCAGTTATCTGCCGGCACTCGCTTTTAGGCAAAATGAGATATTTGGATACATTGGTGTCCATTCACTTCCTCTATTCCTTCAGGCCCTCGGTCTGTTGATATTAACAACATCAAAAAAATAAAAAAAAAAAAAAATAAATAAAAAAAAGAAAAATCACACCAAGCCTGTTTTGTTTGCTTGGGTTTTTATTAACCTATCTATGCACATTAAACAAGTTATGTAATGATGTTTTGTAAATACTTCAAGAATACACATCTCAGCGTGCCACACTGAAATGACATTGTATTTTCCTATTTAAGCGGATCCATCCCTATCTAAATTCATTAAAAACTGTACAAAAAATAGTAAATGCTGAAGAAAATTGTGCTTAGGGAAACAGTAACCAGTTCCTCATTAAATATTCAATAAAGTTACCGATTAAAGACACTGCCTTTGAAACAAGTTAATCTAGAACTCATCCGTAATTAAAAAAAAAAAAAAAAAAAAAAAAATTATTCCATGCTATGCATTCTTCCTGAAAGGACAAAATCTTATAGAAGTTTAAGTATTTAAAGCTTATTTACTGGCACACAACTTTCTATTAATCTCTGTTTAAAATAAATAAATAAATAAATAAATAAAAAGAAAACGACAAAAAAACAAACCACCCCAAGGAAACCCCAAACCCCTTCATGTTTTTGCTCATCACTCAAAATTCCTATTGTAAGATACTACCTGCATGTTTAGGCTGTATTGTACAGATACACATTCTGTTATTAAATATTCTACAGCCACAATTTAAATCTTCCATACTAACTTCACAAACAAGTTACTAAATCTTTTCTCTTTTCTTTCTTTTTTCCTTTCCTTCTTTCAGTCCCCATAGATCTCAGTTCACAGAGCAAAGCTAATCTCTGTATTTAGTATCTTAACTAAGTTAAGCTTATCCAGCCTCAGGTCTGTTACCCATAATCAATGCCAACAAGCATACTGTGAACACCCATCTGTAGATACATTTTATTTACTTTTTTTCATCAGCATAAATAATTTTCTTCAAACTCAGGGACCCACCTTACAAGTCACTTCTTATGCTACTTGCATACTTTACAAAGAAATTTCTTTATCATCTTTATCATCCATCACTACAAGTCAGAGAACTTTTTCCACACACCCCTAGTGCAAACGCTTCTTTATAGTGAGGGTTCCTTTTATGAGAAATCTAAACACCAGAAGTTACTGGCAGACTCACAGGCTTTGGTTTTGTTCTTTGCACAAGTTTCTTCCGAGGTTCTAAACAGAGATGTTCTTATAATAAAAACAAAAATACGGTAATAAAACTAAAAACTATATGCCTTATTTATGTAGCATTAGTCAAACACAGTAACTTTTTGCTGCGTTACTGCCCTTCTTTCCTGAAAAGAAAATAAAATAAAAATGCATTAAAAGTTGACATACTTTGGAAGGATCTTGAAAGAGCAAAAGATGTTGCACTTAAAACACCAATAACTAGAAAGTGAACAGATGGATTTCAAACAGCAGGTCATGGCTTTAGGTAAAATTAGTACAGTCCAAAAAAACCCAGAAACACGCCATAGAATGTGGGATGTGTTTCCTTTCTCTCTAGGCAGCTGCAATACAATGCTGGTACTGCTTAAAAAGAAATAATTTAAAAATAAAAACAAAAATACAAAACATAGAACCACAGAATGGCTTGGGTTGGAACAGACCTTAAAGCTCCTCTAGCTCCAACCTCCCTGCCATGGGCAGGGCACCTTCCACTAGGCCAGGTTGCTCAAAGACCCATTCGACCCGGCCTTGAACACTGCTAAGGATGGGGCAGCCACAGCTTCTCTGGGCAACCTGTGCCAGTGCCTCACCACCCTCACAGTAACACACAAAAAAAACCCCAAAACAACCAACAAAAAAACCAAACCAAACAAAACAAAACTCCAAACCACCCTCCACTCTGTAAAGCAGACATTCAGAATGAAAAGCAAAGATAAAAAGCAGAGTAATTCTTTACTAAAGGTAGTTATTTGTTTCTAGAATTCACAACTGATTAATTTCCACAGCTCAGATGAAAGGCCAGGACGACCCAACAAGTCCTAGGACACAAAAATTTTATGGCCAGAGACTAAGAAAGGTAGTTTCACATTTCCATTCCTCCTGAAGATGTGTGCAGCACTTTGGCAACCGTGGTCAAGTTCAGCTGAGACCCACAAAGTGCCACTTTACTGTAATTCCACTGCTTATGACTGCATTTGATCCAATTTTAGCACACTGAAACCTCATGCTTTTTTAAACATCACTGTTGGGAGGTATAAAATTCCAATTTGTAAATGCTTTTTCACTGCTCTTCTTTGTGTCCCTGCAGTTTGATTTTGTCGCTTTAGTTTAATTTCCTTACGTTCTTTCATCTGGCCTGAATTTATGTCCCTAAGGAACACAAGGGCACACCCAGACTATACTTTAAATGTTTAAAATATGTTTAAATGTCAGACAGGCACAGGTTTTCATTCCCATACATGGTTAAAAAAAGAAAAAAAAAAAAAAATCATCCTTCTCCTGAAAAAAAGCAGATCTATTTGATCTCAGAATATTTAGTTTCTGTCTCCTCAACTACTTCAGCTAACCATGTCATGGTTTAACACAGCTTGAAGCATTTCCAGTCATAAGACACTTGAGTTTCAGACAGTGTTTCACAATTAAACAAGCATTTAATAACAAACCCGGATGATTTACCATCACTATGGTACTGCAACCATTTTAATTTCAAATAAACACACCATAAGTATTTTTGAATGGTACGATTTGCATCCTCTGCTTATCTAATCAGCATGCAAATGCATCTTATCCTACATGACACTGGAGTTTTCTACATGTTTTTCAATATTTTGAGGTTTATAAGTTATGGAGAGCATCACAAAGATCCTTTTAAGCAGAAGACTCACGGATTCTTCTAAATGCCCATTTTGTTAAAGCCCAGATGAATTCTGAAAGCATATTCAATATGAAAAAGGTTTCCTTAAAGTCTGACTTTCAGTACAAAGAATGTTGTATCTTCTATTAACAACTTCCAAGTTGGGCCGTGTTTCAAGACAAATTTATAAAATTTAAAAACGTAGAGCTCAAGGTGTTCAAGCTTGATAGGAAATTAGTTCCTTGGACACAAATAAATGGAAAGAAATAATATTTCATGAAAACAGAAAAAATAAAAATTGATTGGCAAATCTCGAACATACCTGACCGAAACCAAGCCTAACAGCCAGTGACAAAAATCACCTGCAAGTACTTTAAAATTAATGAAAAGTTTAGAAAAATAAACCAAACCAAAACCAGGTAACTGAAGCTCCTGAAGAAGATTTGGAAAAGGAGACTGACAGGGATCACTAACATGGTCCTATTCAGAGCAAGTTCCCAATGTTTTTACAGCATTCAGTCCAAAACAATGCTGACTACCTGTATGCTAACAAATCATGAAATTCTGTAAAAGAACTTTGAAATAGATGCAATAACAAGGATCAGAACCTGAAGCGTATCATGATGGTAATTTTCCAATATACAAGTAAAAGACCTTCAGAGTTGTCAAAAAAAATCTGTCACGGTTGGACCTAGTCACAGTGGATTTGTACCTAATACTACAGCGAAACTGTAGAGAACAGGCTCAGTTCCTTAAGTTATCTGACAAGGCAAACAGTTCTCTTGATTCCAAGAGCACTTAAGTCTCCACTAATTCAACAGCAGCACTAGATAACTAACACGAATAGGTGTGTATCTTGCTTATTTGTTATTTCTTTCTCCTGCATTTGTAATGGCCTCTGACTATAATTTACAAGTCTGTTATTATTTGAGAACAATTAATCAATGCTAAAATTGCTTTTGGCCTTGTGCTTATTTCACATCTACTTCTCAGAGAGAAACTTCAGAAGGAATAGATGTATTTTCAGGACATTGCTATGCCCATGTTGAGAACACCAAAGCCGTCTAGAATTTGATGTCCAAAGCGTTATGGCGAGTTAAGTAAACTGCAAGTTCCAATAAATCACAACTTACAGTTTTTGAAAAGTATTTTACATAAAAAAAAAAAAAAACAAAAAACCAAAAAATCCCCACACCAAAAACCCACATACCAAAACCCCCACAAAACGCCCAATGAAAAAAACATCAAGTAGTGCTGTCTAAACACTTCATGCTGGTTGAGTTGCACCAAAACATCTTTAACAATTAAAATGCATGAAGCCTTAAGTCTTCTGTTCTTACCACATCACATTGGTCTTATTCGTTTCACTCTCCAAAATGCTTGCTTTCACTAATATGCTTTTGACCTTTTACTACCATGAAAGACTAACATCATCTATTTTATTTGGCATTTATCATTCCCAGCATTTCACAAAGAAAGCCTCCAGTGAAAATGGAGAGCAGGACTGGCTTTGCAAGATGGAGCAAACTGAGAAGGGGCCAGCCAAAGTCTAGACCAGAAATCTTGCTAGGCATTTTGTATTTTGGCGTTCCTTCAATGAAATTAAAATAATTAGTATTGCACACCACTGATTTACCACCAAGTGGACCAAAATCAGAAGAAAAAAAAATATAAAACATGTCTCATTCTTCCGCCAAGATTTCCCTCAAAGGTTATTTTTCTAATATAAAGCCAAGAGATTCCTGAAAAAATTAAGTACCATAAACATGGCAGACTCCAAGGAAACTTGGACCTTAAGCAATTTGGAACTTGAAGATTAAAACCAGCACTTCCTATTGTACCTGCAAATATTAAAGGTAAAAGTGAAACATTCTACAAAAACAACTTCTGAACAAATAAGCAGCCAGATCCTTCAACAGCAGCAATTTCTAGAGGATTCACAGACCACACAAAAAACCTGGAAACGTGGCTCATCAGGCTCAGGACTGAGTAAGCGCTTCTGGTGGAAAGAATTTCTAACCTGCAAAAAATCCCAGTGAATATCCAACAAGCACCTCAAGTTACAATCCTAACTAACAAACCATGGCCACACATTGCAAAGCCTATTTTAAGTTCTCAGCAGCACTGTTCTTTGGTGTTCTCTAGGGAAATAAGTTGGAGCTAGATGCTTATTAGTCCATAGAAGTTACTTTAAACCCCATATTTTTAGCTGTACCCTTTTCAGTTCACGTCAGTTAACATCATTTAGGACAGGAGATATGCTGAACCTACACAGACCTCACTCAACAGACTTTGTATTGACACAAGACAACAAACTCTGCAATGGAAATTATTTTATCTGATCACACATCCCCTCCAGCACTCGCCTACCCAGCTGCTCATGAAGGACTTCCTGAACCATTACAGACTGATGGTCTTAAGACAAGCCAAAAGTGGTACTGGTTTACATTAAAATGTTAATTTTTACAGCAAAGTCAGACAGTTAAAGGTGGTAGCCTCAGACATCCTGTAGTTAGTTGCCCCTGTGTGTGAATCAAGCATTTATGTTCTCTCAAAAGAGGAGCAGACACTAGAGCAAGCAACTCGTTCACTAACAGACAATTTTGCTTCTCCATAATGCTACCAGAACTAAGGATTTTTCTCTATTGAAGTACTGTTCATATTTATCTTATTTCACTCTACGAAATCTATTCCAGACAGTCTTACTGATGTTAAACAGAGTAACATGAATATTTTTCTAACTACTACTACTATTAGAAGACCATGTTGGAGAATACTGGAGTATCTGTGCTCTGAAAGAGATTAAAGCCAGGCTTAAGAATAGAACAGATTCAGAACACAGAATGACTGTGCAAACTGATGGACTGATTTATAGAAAAAAGCATAATGGTATTGCTAGGAAAAAAAAAACCAAAACAAACCAAGCAACAAAAACCCTAGAATATTTGCTCTTGTTCTAGATTTTCTGTATCGCCTGAAAGTTATAATCACAATATACAATATTACTATGTTTTGCAAAGAAGCACCAGAAGCCAGCATCCCCAGAGACTGGAACTGTTCCAAGTAATCAAACACATTCATGTAACAATGGTCAGGACCAAGTGGTCTTTTACACAATGGCATGAAAGGATAAGCCACCTACTTAACTTTCTGTTCAAGCAAGATATTGGAAAGTTATGTGAACATTTGCATATAATACATTTCAGTCATTCAAAACAGGTCAGGATGCTGCTGTAACAACATAAGCAAACAATGTGTAATCTTTTTTATTTTTATATATATATATGTATAAAATCTCCTTTATATATATGTATAAAATCTCCTTCATCTGGTCATTGTGGCTTTCAGTCGACAAGGTCAGCCTGCAAGGTTAGGAAACTGGACGGGAAACTGTTACACCAATACCAATAGATAATGGAAGAACTGGAAGAATCATCTGAAGCAATTTAAAATTGAAAGCCTTGTACCCACATGCAATACAGGGAAATAGAGTTTAGTTAGCTGTGTGCATTTTGTTGCCCAGCAGCAGAAAGAAATACAGCAAGACTAACACCTACGGTAAACAGAAGTGTTCAAACTGTATATAAGATGGATGAAATTGCTTCAACCATAGAGAAAAATTTGCAAACTCTGCCTGATATCTGGGATTTAAGGTAGACTCTTTCTTGTACATCTGCAATGATAAAAGTTGCACAAACCAATGGAAAAAAATATCTGCAGAAGTCCAGTCTTTGTACATATGACATAGCCTACCACGTATTTCTCGGTATACCACAAAAGCACACACATTCCCCACCAGGGGAAAAAAAAAAAAGTCATCTTAAAGGCTTTACTTTTGCCCATTCTATGTATGGCACTTATGTCATTCATCATGACTACAGTAACGAGGAAGTCTGAAATTAGCACTCTCTAGGGCATCTATACACTTGCTGGATGTCAGCAGCTGTGATTGTTGAATGACAAAAAAGCCAAGTGCTGAGAAATAGTTGAGAATACTGTAATAGCCCAGCACCAGGTAGATGGGGTATTTTAATTAAAAGATAGATCCCAAAGTCACAGCCAAGGGAATTCACTAACTCTTGAATGTAGAATTGATCTGAATGCAATTACTTCACTCTTTTTAGCTTCATTTGACTTTGAACTAAACATCAATTAGTGCACAAACATAATACTGCAAGATCTGTTAACTCCAATACTGATTTTTCCATAAAAAGATCTAAAGCAAATTTATAGGCCTCCATTTAATACCTTTCAGCAATCACAAATATCACACATGAAAGCTCAACTTCCTTTTCTGGTGGTCACTTAAATGCTGAATTCTCATGACAAAACTCTCTCAGTCTTAGTTTTAAAACCCTCAAATTAGCAAACAAGACACCACATAAGATATGCTATAAGCATAGGTCTTCTCTGAAAAGCTGTGACCTTCAAGAGTTTCAGCTGCAATACAAGCCATTGAGCCATGGCCAATATAAGCTAATTTGAATAATCAATATGACAACCTTATTTTTCTAATGCAAACAGGATTGATACAGTAAGGTGTCTCACTGCCACATCACAGTCATGGCCTCTTTTAACCCCTAATTAGATTTAGGCGATTATCCCTGCTCTTCCTTACAAGTGTACAGCCTGGATAAGAGATGACAAAAGCTATCTGCCACTTACTCAGCCTTTGCAGACTGCAGGTTATCCAGGGAGATACAGGGTAAGATCAGCAAACAATTGTTATTCATATCATCTACAGTTTTAAGATAGTCACAGTTTTCCATACATGCTAAGTGGAAATAGCCCAGAGCATTAGGTGAATGCAAAACGCTTAAGAACATCAGGGTTACACAGATGGAAATTCAAGGTGTTGTTAGGGAATTATGTTTAATTCAAATTGGTTGTCACAAAGAAAACTATCTAGCAGTGATTTTAATTTTCAGATAGGAAAGACTGAGTTTTCAAGAGATTGCTGTTCATTGTTTATTCGTGTGTAACACTGGGTATTTTACATAGCTATTTCTAAAAAAAAAATAAATAATAAAACTTAGAAACAGCAGTCCCAATAGAATTACATAGCTAAACAAAGTACTAACAGACAGATCTATTACAGAAATGTAATCACATTTCATTTACAAGAACTCTTATCTCAAGCACTTACACATAAAATTTAAACAGTTTTCCATTTTATTGTACTCAGTATTTGAGCTAATAAGATATAAAAGTATAATCACGTTAGCAACATTTCTATTGCATTACATAAACACAGTACTAGATTAAAGGCAGACCAGGAAAAAGCATGATGTTGCATATAAAACTAAACACTTTATTTCTCCTGGCAGAAATAAGTATTACTGGTATCATGTGTGAAAGCTGCCATGCTAAAATTAGGTATGTTCACAAAATGTCTACTCCCATACTGACAAGAAAAAAGTATTTCCATACATATTATCCATATGTGAACATGTTTAGCATGCTTCTGTAACCAAAAGTAGTTGCTATAGATTACACAGGCTATGCAATCACAGAACTGGAAGGATCATTCATCCAAGTTGGGTGCAACCCAGTCATGATTGGAGTAAAATTTTCAGAATTGTTTAAATGACATTGGAAGGCGCTTTAAAAAGTGCTGAAAGTTAATTTTTTTTTTTTTTTTAATATTGTATATCCTGTGATTAAAATCCCCTTGTCAGCAATACTCTACATTCAAGATAGAGCAGATGACCACACAACCTCTGCATTGCTGCTTTGGGTTTCATTCCCCAATGAAGAATCCCTGCTACTCTCCCCAGTTTTCGGCTCCTTCCACACACAAGTCAGAATCTGAGGGCACTGCCTTCTCTTCAGTCACTCCACCAAGAAGCCGCTCTGACGTCAAAGAAACTGAGTATCAAGGTGACCTCTTTTATGTAGCAAACATGAAACAATATTCACCCTAGATTTTCATCTATGCACCAAGGCTTTTTACTTGTTACTATTCTTTATATCCATGCCTTCCAACACTTTGGGATTCAATGAACTCGTTTTTCCTAATAAAGGTACAAGATATGGTCACCTTGAAACCATGCTACTTAACAGTAATGCAGACATGTGCTTCCTCATAACACTTCAGACACATGACCCCACCTAAAGCCCCTGACATTTCCCCTTTTTCTGTAGAAGAAAATCTCAACAATTCATGGGATTTTGTGCAACATACTGTCCATTTGAGCAGCCTTTTGAAAATGCAAAATCATACGATTGTTACTATGTCTTTAAAAACAAAGACTACAAAGGGTCTATGTGCTTGCCTAAAAATAACCAACCAAATAAACATATAAACAGGAGGAGCAATAATGAGAGATAATGATTAGTTTTCTACTCGGGTTATTTGAATTTGTGAGAAAAACTGTTTATGGAGAATCTTATTTTAACTTAACCCCATGAAATTCTCTTTAAATTGCAGAAAAATGACACGCTACATTCTCTATAAAAGTTTTCCAGGGGTTGGATAAAAACAGTTGGTAAAAATGGTTTGATTCTGAGAAAACAGGCATCATGAAAAAATGCCCCTGCCCCTTTCTAGCTGGTTTTGGAGTTTCTCATTGGAGTGCTCTGCCTGTCTGCTCAAAAAAAAAAAAAAAAAAAAAAAAAAAAAAAAAAAAAAAAAAAACCACATCAAAAAAAACCAACCAACCAACCAAAAAAAACCAACAAACAAACCCTACAGTAATTCAGAATTTTTCCCATTTGCATACAATTATGAGTTAGGCAGGGGGAGTGGGGGTTTCCATACTGAAACCTGCAGTAGAGAAAAGGAAGAGAGAGCAAGCAAAGAACATTCATTTTAACAGGGCTGTTCAAGGCAAAAATTCCATTAAGTCTCACAAACACCCCAAGGAGCCTTTAAACTCTTCAGCAAGGAGGGGCAAACTCCATCACTCGCTGCAGTCAACAGCATGCCTTCTGCTCACCCCGAGGGGTTTGGGTTTCAGGGTTTCATCGTACAGCTTCGAGCCTCTCTGCTGCTGGCTGGTTTGCTTCCCCAGGCACCTTGCCACACCTGGCAGCAAAGAAATGCCCCAGAGCCCTGTTTTAGGAGTCACCACGCACACACTGACAACCCAATTTGACAAAACATCTCATGGAAAGGTTAGCGGAGGTCAGCACAAAGCAGAGAACAGGACCCAGGGCTGCAACACTGCATATCCAAACCACGGCTACTCACCACAAATCTCTCAAAATAAATCCATCGTAGTTGAAAGACAAGTCTGGGCATTGTGCTGTACCTGTTCCAGTATCCCAGAACTCCTCCTGTGCCAGCTCAAGTAAAGGACCTCTGTCACGAAACTAATTTTTCTACTACTTCGCTACTAATTTTTTAACTAATTCACAGCATCTTACCTCCTGTGACACACTCAGGTCACAACTGCTTCATAAAATTCCATTTTAAATCACTTTAAATTTAAACTTAAGACTGATAAACTTGAGAGAAGCAATGCTTTCTGGCAGTAGGTGACAAAGGGCCAGTAGGGATAACCCAGATGGTGACAGTGTCAGGGAATGTGGGATTGTACTTTTAACCTTTTTTGATGTTTTTCACTTTTCAGATGCTGACCTAATATAACTTCAATATATAACTTCATTAAAAATATATTATCAGCAGTCGAGGCCTACTTTGGATTGCATAAATTGATCATCCTCTGAAATGTTTGCAAATTCACATGGTGCAGCCTCCATTCTGCAGGGAGCAGTGCAGATATATTACTCAATCTTAAGAATTAAAGTGCTTAACCCTTAGGATCAGATTAGTGATAACTATGTTAAATTTGTCAAAATCTAGGAAGCTTTGTCACAAGAAAACTTCTCTCTCAGAGGGAGGTGAGAAGTACAACCTAAAAATAAGGCATTTCCATTATTCATAATATATTACTAAGACAGTTCAGAGCAAAATTTTCAAAGATAACCACAAATACATAAAATTTCAAGCATTTAACATCTAGGTCTAAATATCTAACACCAATTCACTGATTTATTATAGCTTGAATGCTTAAAAAAAAGACAGAAGTGTCATATTTAGTAAGTTACTTATGGACATCAAGAAGTAGGATGGAGCACAGAATTTCCTGTTACCTGGATTCTTTTCTGCTTTCTTTCCTCTCTGTATCATGTCCACAACTGAAAAGAAATAAAAGCTAAACTGCACTGCAAGGAAAAGCTGCCAAGCAAGAGCTTGAACGCAGCAATGAGAGCCAAAATATCAGTCCAGCCTTGTATAGAATGGAAAGGGAAAAACAGTGGAGATGAGTTGGAAGAGAAGAACATTTTAAAGTTCTTAATGTGGTGCAATATGGAACTTTGAACATACCACTTCTGTGATTTTTATTTTTTCATTTATAAGGTGTGCTTTAACCTGTACTCTATTGAAAATAAGCAAGCAAAACCTCCAATGCTTTCAATTACTACTGGTATAGCTATTTCTCAAGAGGAGAGATCTATTATATAACCTTTAAAGTTAATGGAAATAGTTTTCAACAAGCTCTGAGGCCTAAAGTTTGTTTTGGTTTGGTTGTGTTTTTTAACAAAGTAATTAGTGGGTTTTAATCTTTTGTCCTCTATACAAAACACATCTTGACCTTTTAAATAAGATTTAATGTCTCCACTACACATAAGCCGCTATCTTCTCTTCCATCTTCATGCTTCTGAGTTACAGAGGACCTGTCATAAATTAACTCCCAGCAGAAACTAATGTTGCAATATTATCTAAAAATTTCATACAGAGGTTGTGCCATATGAGGTTTTTTAAAATACTATTTAACATGATCAGGACATAAAGGTTTTCACTTTCACATCAGAATTCCTATTTTAAAAAAATAATTAATTAAATAATTGCACACAGCTGAACCTCTGTGACAGGCTGACAGCTCAGCAGGTCTGTCTATTATACTACAAAACGCAAGGTTCTTCTTGTGAAAAACAACATCCAGGTTCTTCCACAGACAATTGCTCAGATTCTCGCCAAGCCATTTGTTATCAGTAGATGATCCATAGTATAGATGTTGTAGTGGCTGACAGCTACTTACTGCTAAAATTTAATAATTTAAAAAAATTTGAAGAAATTTAAAAATCAGGCCCCCTCTTTTTCTGTACTAGCTCAGCTCTCACTTTTCTCTCCCAGACTGCCTTAGTATGTCCACAGGCATGCACAATGCCAACCTACTCCAGCCCCAGCCCCTCGGTACCCATCCCATGGATTCGCAGAGCCTCCCCAAGCCACCTTCACAGTCCTTTGTGGGTTCAAAGTTAATTACGTTCTCTTATGTGGTTGCTGAAAGAGGAGAAAATTTTTGTGCATATACAAGTTGGAGAAAAGGAGGAAATGAAAAGGGAGATGGCAGAGACACACATATGAAGCCTTCTCACTCTTCCTGTCCCTGCAGAGATATAGAAAGCATTCTCCATCACACTCTGCTAAACACTTTTCTATAAATCCATTGCGTGTATTTCTTCAGTATTTTTCAAAGCACAGAGCAATGCCCACCTGACAAGAATCAATTTAAAAAAAAAAAAAAAACAAAAAACACCCCAAACCAAAAAAAAAAAAAAAAAAAAAAAAAAAAAACCAACCCAACCAAAACCAAAACCTTTTTCCCCTTTGACACAGCATGATCCCATTAGCAGCCTCAAAAGATTCCGATCTGCGCAGCAAAGTCAGACCTTCCTGATCAATTCCTTAATCCATTTTGAGCGAATGGACTGATCTTGCTTTTCCGATTTCAGTCCATGAAAAAAACCATTCCCAACATAATTTACCATTAACTGGGCCTTGTCTTACAAGAACTTCAGCTGCTGGGAGCAGATGAGGAGCAAGTCAGATCCAGGAGAATCACCAGCATATCTAACACGCTTCCTTCAGGTCTCCCCATTTCTACCATGAAAGTGACTCAAAGCACTTGCCAATCTTTTCCTTCATGGATCTTTAAAGATGTTGGTTTTAACACTATAAATAATGTAAAAATTGATGCCTGAATTGGAAGTGAGTCCCATGTTTTTCCTCCAGAAAAACTTTAATTCATTAAGTTACCACTGGGGTTGCCATAATATATGAAAAAAGGGGAATAAAATCAATATGATGCTGAAGTATTGTTGTCACAATAAAACATGGTGCAGGGTGGAGATGCTACACTCTGTGTGCTGGAAGATTCTGCTGCAGATCTGAAGATGGTTTATTCCAAGACTGGATAAGATACCGTGAATAGAGATGAGACATGCAGAGCACGTACACCCGCTATATTCTGAGATCTCTTCTGAGACTCAGATATGCTCAAATGGAAGATTTGGGTTGGGCTGTCTTCTCCATCGGAAGATCTGAGAATCTTCCCCACTTCAATGGAAAATTGTTCTAATGGAATAGAGTATTGAAGTTGAAAAACATGCTCTACTTACTTTTTTAGTGGTGCCCAACTAAACCTGTCCACTGAAGATTACCCCACCAACCCTAGACTGCCCTGGATCTGACAAAGACCCCCACCAAGGACAGGTCACCATTGGCATCTGCTGGAATATACACAAGCAGAAAGTTAGCTCATGAAACTTCCATGTTTCTGGTATTAATTGCAAGGGATCAGAACTGCCTGAAGTTTTAGGCTTTTTCCCCTCCCCAAGTAGCTGCTTCTTAACACCACCTCCTTCAGCAACAGACAAATAATGACAACAAGTGAAATAGAAGTATCCAAATGTTTGAGCACTCCCATTTTGTTTGCAGGATAAGAGAAACAATAACAAAGAATTAGCATTTTTAAAAAATAGGTTTGAACAGACTAAACTGTAATTCTGTAACTGTGAGGTTGCTGTAGTACCACAGACAATCTCTAATGGACCATTGAGCTCTAATGCACCAAGCTCTGCCTTCAACTACAAAACATTCCATAGAATTATAGCATTCATTTATCTACAGATTCACCTGCATTTTTAGGTTTTCCTTTATTTTACTCAGTAATGATGACTAAAACTTCTACAGTAAAAAGGACAAATAGATCTCCAAATGCAACTTTTGTCTATATCCCTAGCATAGGAACACAGCGGGAAGGAGGCTACTACTGCTTCTGAATAACAGAATCCTGCCCAGCACAGAACCAGGAGGTGTCATGGATGAAATCAGAACCTGAAGTAAGTTTACACACTTTCCAGCTTTCTAAACATACATAAACAGATCTGTGCAGATGTATGTGTCCAAATCTACCATGGGTTTGTCTTCTGTCTTTTTATAAAGCAGTAGTTGCTTTTGGTACATTCGTTAAAGAATTTCTTTACCAAAACCTGTTACTACATTAATTTCCCACATTCTTTTCTTAATTCAACGATTTAGATCACTTAAATTTTTCATAATCTTGGATAATTCCAAATAACAACAGAAAGATCCAAAATCAGATTGGTATTGAAATACTTTCTTCAAAGCTGTTCCTCCCTGCCTTCCTAATCAAAAGGAATAGATATTTTATAATGTCCACAGCAGGTAAGTTCAGCTCCAGAAAAAGCATTTTCTATCCAAAAAACCCAAGGTGAAACAGAGAGAGTTTAATAATTTAATGTGAAAGAAAATTTTACTTCATAACAGCATGACTTTTGGATAGGTATTTTTACTTGCCTCTTGTTTGCTTGCTCAGAGGAGGCAGTGTTTGTTGTGTTTGTTCTGGTTTTTACCTAAATGATTGCTAGGGAGTCTTCTGCTTTAGTTCCATGACGGCAAGACACTGGGTACATGGTTAGGTGATTACTGTATCTCTGCAGTTCAGTATCTGCAGGGTGTCTGAATGCCACTCTAACTACTTAAACCCAGTAAAGAGATTACAGCTCACACTAACTGGATTTTCACAGTTCTGTATCATTCAGTTCGGATTCCTCATGCACAGATTAAGAGAGGCCATTAAAACAATAGTCAGCTGCTCTCAAAGTGCAAGGTGTCTTGGTAAAAAAACCCCAACTATATGTTTACATTCACAGTGTGCACATGCAGGCAAATGAAACACTCTTTCAGAAAGGATATTGTGTATTTAAGGAATTATTCAATTTAAAAACCCAAGATAATGCAAATTATATAGTTATAAAAGGACAATCATGGTGGTTGGCAGTTTTAAGGACCAGATAGTTTTGAAAATTTTAAACAGCTTAAAAGAATGTGTGTCTTTGAAGATACTGCCTTCAAATGCATTCCAAAACCTATTTCTGTAAATAAGGAGAAATATAATTCCCTCAACATAGTACATGAATTTAGCAGGGAAGCTAATTTAACAAGCATCTCTGACACTCTGAACTCCACAACTTGAACACGAAATTTGTATTTTTGTACTTAGTACCAAAAGTACTAAGTGAATGAAAAAGAAACTGTTACTCTGGGAATAAAAACTATTTACGTTTTAGACTCAGTGGCTCTCTGACATCTTCTGTGCAGGTGTGCTCCACAGTTTATGCACACATACTATGCGCATTGGTTTTTTACAGCCGTCTAGTAGCAAAAAGAAAAGAAATACCATATGCTGCTGTCTCAGCGTTACAGCCCATTAAATAAACAGCCATCCCTTTTAGTCTTAAATGGGGATTTTTAGCAAACAAAGAAAAACAAGGGCAACACAGCTCAGACTACAATAGCAACAAATCTAGGTCACAGGCAAGTGACCTTAGAGCTACTCTGGGCGTATGGACATCTCTGTCCTTTCCAGGTGGAAACGCTTCCTCTGCTTCCCATTAGCCTTTGGGTGACTTACTGTGGAGGAAATGGTCCTCATTTGGCCTTTCAGCTGCTTCCTTCTGGTTTCCAACACCCAAATATTTTTTGCCAGCAAAGGTCATCAACTCATTTTTCGAGCATCTTTGAAACACTCATGTACCATTAGTACTCTGCGTCCTGGGTACGCTCAGGAGTATTCCTCTTGAGCATCTGCGTGCAAAGTAGTCCAAACTACTCAATTCCCTTTCCACCAGAGAAAAAGAATCCTGAAAGGGCAAGTTACTACATCTACCTGCATACAACAAACATCAAAGAACCACGATGAGTACAAGGTGACTTCTTTAGTTACCAACATACCTGGATTCTGCACGCAGTAACACAAGGTATCTATCACCAGCAGGTACCATGTTATAAGCATTTTGGCATATGTAATAACTGCAAAACCACTAAACCACTCTAGTGCATGACCTTCATGACAGCAACATTTAATCAGTTGTACACCCATGATAGAGGACTAAGTATGTGCTATCTGTACATTCCTAGATCTGAATTCTATTAGGAGCAGTCATGAGGCAGCATGAGGATCCCTGTCCCAGAAAATCTCCAGTATGGGTTTGAGAATTAATAGGCTTCCTGACAAATCCATCATCTACTTCTGCAGTTTCTGGCCAAAAACCGCTCTCCCATTTTGCTCCATTCTCAGTTGTGCAAGCAGATCTCAGTCACTGTAAACACCAGGTTTTCTTTGTGTCCATTAAGTTTAGCATCACCTTGGAAAGCATGAGGTTCTGAGAAAACATGCCCACTTCATGAAAGGCCAAGAAAAGCCATAACGTAGTATTGCTGTCCAAACATCACCTTGCAGCACATAAAAATACCTCTCTGCAAGACAAACATCATTCAGCTACTGAAGGAATAAACTTTAAACATACAAATTGTAATGACTTGAGATAGAATGCAGACTCTTTTGTATTGAAAATAGATAAATAAATCAGGCAATCATTTGATGGACAACTTTTCCAAACTGCTACATGACAACCCATACCACCTGAGTATTTAGGTAATTTCTTCTACATTCTTCACTCCCATGCAAGGTCTTGCTGTCTTTTGCCACAGAGTCCTTGATGAAAGAACTGTTGTGATGCGTTGCTACCAAGATCAACTGCTACTGCAATACTTATCCATATGACTTCGTTTCTGCATTTAAAAGACATTAACGAGCAGGAGGACATATGTCTGGATGATCTGTCCCCATTTAGTTTTCCCTTTGAGATTCTCATTATGTAAGTCCAAACAAATTAGAAATTTTTATAAAAGTGTTTAAGAATAATGATCTTTGCTCTATAACAAATGTTAAAAGAAGCACCAGTCACATCTGCTTTTATTATTGCAGCTTTAAAATGCGGTGGTAAAAACTGTGTCAACACAGAGCATATGAAATTATCTTTTAGGGCAGTATGTATGTATATCTAAGATTTGAGAAGAAAGTAATATAAACAATAAAATTTGAATTATTCCTTTTCAGTGAGATGCCTTGGGCAACAATTCTTTCTGCAAGTATCAAAAGTACAATTTTACTTTACACTACAGAGGTGATTAAGTCCTGCACCTCATTAGGTAGAGTAATATAGAAGGAGTTCTTCCATACAGGATTGGAAAACATGAGGAGAGTTAAGGCAGGGATTTGAAATAATGGTACTCTTTCTTCACAAATTCCAAAACTCATTTAACTTCTATTATAGAATTCTGGCTAAGAAAAAAAAAAATAATGCTGAAGTAACTTGGTTTTTTATAAAGAAACTGAAATATTTTCCATATAGTCAAACCTCCAGTTCAAAAATAACAAAATAATCAACTGCAGAAGGTTTCTGTACCATAAGTGATGTTGTACTTCACATTTATACATTTTGAGTCTTTCTGGAATTGAAATAAATGTTTTGAAAAGAACAGTCTGCATCCCCCATGCTGGCCAGCTGGAATTTGTTTACATTTGATCATACTAGAATTCTACTATGCTTCCATTTTAATTACGTTTTCAATTTTTCTCTTCATGAATCTTTACGATATAAACCAACACAAGTAGAAACTAGTGATTCTTACTGGGGTACTCCGAGGGTAGTACCAGAGCATGGTCCCTTCCAACCCAAACTACTCTACGAATCTATGATCAGCCTCTTGCACTGTTTGCTGATGCTCAGCTATGGGAAGGACAGAGTATTTAGTGAGACAGTCCCTGATGACAGAAATAACACAATATTACTAATCCCTCCAGATTCAGAGGTTATAAGCACTCAAAGTCATTTTTACCAATTGCAATAGTTAGCAATTATTTAATTAATAACATGAAAATACATTTCAGGAAAAGGTGAGCTACCCTGTAGTCACATTTACTCAGCTTTATTTTCCATGCATTGCTCCCTTTTAAACAACATGATGGAAAAAAAAAGAAAAAAAAAATTAATTTTTTTTTCCCCTTATATAGAACAGTACATTACCATTGAATCCCAAGTTAGAAGGGACCTCAAGGATCATCTGGTTCAACCTTTCCAGGCAGCCATAACCTAGACTAGATGTCCCAGTACCCTGTCCAGGCAATCCTTAAAAGTGTCCAGTGTTGGGGAATTCACCACTTCCCTGGGGAGATTATTCCAATGGCTGATTGTCCTCATTGTGAAAAATTTTCCTCTCATGTCCAGTCAGAATCTTCACAGGAGTAACTTGGGCCCATTACTCCTCGTCTTTTCCATGTGAGTCCTTGTGAAAAGGAAGTCTCTGTCTTCCCTGTAGCCACCCTTTAAATACTGGAATATGGACATTACAACTCCCTTGCCTACAGCTTATCTTAAGGCTTTTTTCATACAAGTAGTGGCAAGCCATGTGGTGGCCAATCTGCAGTGCCAGCAGACTGCGTTGCTAACACACGCAAAAGCAGAATGATCATTAAGTGGAAGAAATTGAGGAACGTGAGTGAGGGTTACCATCAGCAGCACTCATGTGCGTCTTTTCTAATGTTGAGTAAATGAAGACTAGATTTCTCTAAAGAAAAAACTACAAAGAAACTGGCCAACTGAACATTTCAAGGGTGAAAATTAGTTAGCTGACAGAATCAAAGAAAGGTTTGGGTTGGAAGGGACCTAAAAGATCATCTAGTTTCAATCTCCCTGCCATGGGCAGGGACACCTTCCACTAGACGAGTTTGCTCAAAGCCCTGTCCAGCCTGGCCTTGAACACTGCCAGGGATGGGGTAGCCACAACTTCTCTGGGCAACCCCTGCAAGTGCTTCATCACCTTGATAGTGAAGAACCTCTTTCTAATATCTGATCTAAATCTATCCTCTTCTATAGACTGAAGGTAGGTAGCTTCCATCTAAGGAACTTTCATATCAGAACGCTGAGGAGCACATTTGCCTGAGCGCCCACTGCTGCTCCTCTGTGCTACAGGAGATACAACTACCACAGCTCTGCTCATGTGAAAATGATGCTGAAGAACAGGAAGCAGAAATACTCTTCAAAACTAAACATTTAAGAAATTGTAAGTCAGTGAATGCTCCCCAACTAGTTTAAGCAAATCCTTGTGACCAGAATAATAGTATGTCAGGCAAAACATAAATGGAGGGGGGAAAGGAAAAATAAACAAAAAAAAAAAAAAAAAAAAGAGATAGAAAGGAAGGTAAAAGCAGTAAAAATAAATAAATAAATAAATAAATAAATAAATAGAGGAAGCATTTGTTTTATTTTGATTCTGGATAAATAACTTGCTTGCCATGACAATACATCTTATGGATCCTTGAAAGTCTACTCCATAGGAAGTCAATGCAATGGGCTGGCAGTCAAAGATACCCCTGGTCAAACAAAGGGACTTAAATTGTCATAAAATTTTAGAAGCTTATTATCTGCCATTCTGCAAGAAGCTACCAAAATAAGTACTATCATGCATCTCAAAGATTTATTATAACAACCTCTCAACAGTGTAACTATAGCTGTGACAAAGACCTTCGTAATTTACTCCAGACAGAAAATAAAACCACGTAGATTAAGGAAAGATTTTTCCCCTCCGACAAAAGAACAAAGAAAATTCTACTCTAAGTACTCAAACTAGTTTCCAAGTCAGGAATGAAGTGTTGTTTTGTTTCAGCATTCAAAATGCATTTGCTAATTTTAAACAGATTTTAAAGAAATTCTACAATTTTTCTACAAATTACTGTGTTTAATATTGGCATATGGCTATAGAGTCTACTATTCTTGAACAGGGCATTTTCACTAGTGACACTGTTCATTCCACTGTGGATAAGGATCTGTCATAATTTTATTAGAAGCAGCTATTCTAGGATGCTCTTAACTCAATAACAAAAATATGATCAAGGTTGAAACATGGCATGCATGTTTTCAGCCCAGAAGTAATCCTAATTTATTATGTCTTCAATCAAAATTTACAAAAGAAATACGCTATTTTTTTCTTTTGAAGCTGCAAAATAAACACAATATACTTTTGCTGTATTATCCTCATATACCACTTTAAAAAAAGTTCTAAAGAGAATCCAAATAATTAAAAATACCTCAAGAATTAAGAAAGCAGTGCAAATTAAACAAGCATTGTAGCACTCTGAACATCAATTTATATTTGCGAATTTCTGCTACTTGATAAATGTATTTTGTCATGTAAGATTTTAAAGAAGAGGTCTTAGTGCGACAAAATCAGTCTCAGTGTGACAAAATCCCATTTGTAAGTGAATAGAGATGATTGAACACAAATACCTTAGGCCAACAACTACAGAGATTATGTTTTGGAACCAGCATGTGCATAATTGGATCAGATAAACACTAACATTTTACAGATTTTTGAGAGCCACTTCTTGTCACCACAGACAGTATGGGAAGTGATAAGCCACTTGTCCTTCTTATTGTCCAACTGATTAACATAAACATGTTGCACCCCAAGGAATTGCTCCCGAGCTGAATTTAAGTTTGGTGATTGCTGAGTGTGTGTTAGACCTGATGACTGTTTCACATCCTTAAAAATATAACCGTTTTCCCCTACTTTCACCAGCTGGTCTAAAAGAAAGATACTATTTTTCCCTGCCAACATTGCTTCTCATATAACCTTAGACTGTCATGGCTACAGGAGCACAACTCCTAGATTAAGAAAGGAGGTTTAGAAAAATTTTGTGCAGTATCACCAATATGATTCAGGCTGTAGCATCATGTTAAAAAGCATTTGGAAATGACATTAGCAATGGTAGACTCACCTCCTACCTCTCATTTTTCCCTGCTGGCATAAACCTTGTTTAGAGCCACAGTAGGAGGCAGATGAAGAAAGATTAATTCTCAAAATGCAACAGAAAAGCAGCAACAGAGAACTACAGAAGAATCAATATTTTTAAGTCTACTTTATACACAAGAAACTTTTCTACAAATTTATTCACCACAACAACAAACAGCAGTTGCAGATTCCTTGCACATTAGAATGATTTTCTAATAACCAAACTCTGTGAGAACGTGCATGAATTTTGTATACTTGGAAAAAACAGAAGACTATTCTCAGTCTCCAAAACCAGTAGCACACACAACAGGTGAAACGCATTGCAGTTATAACTGAGATCCAGTGCGCACAACATACCAGACTGCTACGCCTGCTGGGCACCTATGTGGAGGGAGCCACCACCGCACGTTCCCTGCAGGGGCAGTGCCAATAGGCCTAAACTACCCTTTAGTTACAAAGAACTGGAGATTTTCTGCAATATGAAATGACTACAAAATTAGGATTACATATATTTTCAGTAAAAAATGCTGGTGAACGTTCATGCAAAGGGAATTTGTTATGTAGACACAACCATGTCTTCTTGAAGTTCAGTATCTTGGCCATAGAAATACCAAAAGCAATTAATAACATGAATTAACTCAATCTTCTCCCCACCACCTTTTCTTTTCCCCCACAATTAAGAGTAGGGGGCAAACTAATTTCTGGAAAATTTGTTTTACAATAGAAGTGCTTCAAAACAAAAATACATCACTGGAAGAATGAAATATTCCTTAAATGTGAATAATCAATTGTGCTTTACACTAAAATATGTTATCTATTAAATATAGTATCTTATTTTTGTCCAGAGTTGTGGTTTATACCGCAAAGATTGCCTATTAATTTCTAACTTTCTCAGCAAATAATCTTAAATGCAAGAGTTCATGTTCATATGCGTAGAGCTGTTAAAAAAATTAGTTTATTAGTCCCTACTATTAAGTCAGCATTTAAATTACAAACACTAACTTATTCCACCGTTACGGGACCAAAATAAACTGTTGTTACAACCAAAGAGAATCAAAATAAAAAAATATTCATGTGATCTGTCAAAGCAAAGTTTCTCTGAATAAACAATTTTAAGATGTATTTACTTGCTTATTAAAGCCAAGCATTTTGCAGTACTCTAATGCACAACCAAGATGTGCTAGAGATATCTTTCCTTCCAATCAAACATTTACCCTTCGCCACTGGTGAAAGGCAACAAGATCTCTTTACAACGTCTCGTCTTTTTCAATAAATTTTGCATGAAAACATGTTACCCAAGCACAAAGTTGCCTGCTGTCACATTGGAAGTATGATAAATGTTTAATGAAAACAACACCACACAGCTTGGTGTCAGACAACAGCTATCACACTGTCCCGCTTTGATCTGAACAGACACTTAAAAGGAGTTCTGAGTGCGCTTTGCACCACAGAACTCTATAACCTACATGCAAATAGGAGAAAATTACCATAAATGACTTCCTACTGCATAGTGTGGAAAGAGGTAAGGAAAAAAAAAAAAAAATAGTATGACAAGCTCCAGGAGTGTCTGACTGCTGTCAAACTCTGAGAAGTCCAATATTCCAAATTTACTTTGAACATCTTCTGCCAAGCACCAAAAAGCTCATCAACAGACAGTTATCACCCAAGCGCCGGCTGCAGGACCTGCTGAGGCACTGCCAGGGCTGAGCAGAGAGATGAAAACACTGCAAGAGCTTTGGCTAAATGCCATGGAGAAAGGTCTCCCAGACAGAGGGACCTCACCAAATATGTAAAGACCTAACATATGGAACTAAAAGGGAAAATGAAGGCTGGGTTTGGAAAACAAACTCTTCAGCTCTGTGGTATCTGTCGAAGCATTGTGAAAGCATGCTGTGCTGTGAAAGCATCAATGCACAAATGTATCAATAGACTTACTAAGTATCAGAAATTAAAATAGTGGTTGGCTTCAATTAATTGCATGACACTTCTTTTTTCATAACAACCGAGAAGCTGCTCTTAATTTATTTCATTAAAAAATGACAAAGACTAAAAAGTAATCCAAAATTCTGCTACTAAGCAAGCTAGAGTGAACCCCATAAATCTAATAAGAGTTATTTAAATCTAACAGGTTATTAGTAAGTTTTTTCCCCCCTGATTCAACAACAAAGAATGATCCTTATGAAAAGCAGGTCTCTGAATGCCAGAACTCATGTAGTTTTAAGCTAATTAAGGCTTTAAACATCAAAACTCAACAACACACACATACAGGTCAATGAAAACATGTATGCAAGTTGTTTTAAAACAAGTCAATTAAAATGAATGTAATGCTTTGATTAGTTAAAAATTTAGTGGGAAAAATATTGTAGTGGTATAATTCGTGTTTAAGTAAATCAGTAGCATAAAACACTTCACTTTTGAAGACCTGGACATCTGAAGATTACTAGCATGTAAAAGTTGCCGGTCTAAACATGGGATTTGGGAGTGGAAGGAACTCCTTTAGCAACTGAGCTTTCACAGCAGCCTGTAAGGCACAATTTGCAGCCATCGGGTCCACATTGCCAAATGGGACAGAAGTATGTCGCAAAATGACCACAGCCCACCTCATCTGCGGCCAAAAATCCAGCCTTAACTCCTCCCTGTGAATGACACAGCCATTTTAACAAAGTCTTAAGACACTTGATGACGAGTTTCATACATCACTGATCTAGTCATCAAGTCATCATTTAACACAACTATATACCATTATTTTTAGAAATACTAAAAACGTGTATTTCCCAGATTTAATATCACCTTGGAATACATGTTAGGAACAGTTACTGACATTGATACCCTTAAAATACTACAGAAAATATCTCACTGCATATATAAGACAAAATTTCAGTTTAGTTCTGGAGCCTCCAACATAGGAAGGACATGGACATGTTGGAGTGAGTCCAGAGGTTGCCATGAAGATGCTCAGAGGGCTGGAGCAGGTCTGCTATGGAGACGTGCTCCATAGCAGGAGCTGAGACAATCCATAGCTGGGATTGTTCAGCCTGGAGAAGAGAAGGCTCCAGGTATTCCTTAGAGCAGCCTCCAAGTGCCTAAAGGGTCTGACGAGAAATATGGAAAGGGACTTCTTTCAAGGGCACATAGGGATAGGACAAGGGGGGAATGGCTTTAAACTGACAGGAAATTGATATTAAATATTAGGAAGAAGTTCTTCCCTGTGAGGGTGGTGAGGCCCTGGCACAGGTTGCCCAGGGAAGTTGTGGCTGCCCCATCCCTGGCAGTGTTCAAGGCCAAGCTGGACAGGGCTTGGAGCAACCTGGTCTAGCGGAAGGCATCCCTGCCCATTACAGAGAGGTGGGATCTTTAAGGTCCCTTCCAACCCAAACCATTCTGTGATTCTATGAACTATGCCACCTTACAACATTTAGAAAAAAATATCTCATAATCTACAGTGCACTTTTAAAAGGTCACTAATGTCCAAAACTGGGGATGCAGTCTAGCTAATACTATTAGTGATTCAGGGACCATACAATAAGGACCAAAGCTTTCAAACTGGACTTCTCCATTAAATTTTGCAGCCAAAGAAACATGGGAGGGGAAGAAGGGTTGCTCTATTTCATTATAAGCAAATAATTGCTGTTTTCCATTGAAAATACCTAAACATGATTGAAAAAGATATATCACTTCTTAAAACAAGTCCTAGATGAAAGGAAAAATGTGCTTCAGGTGCTGGAAGTCTAACAGACAATGATAAGGAAGTATCCCATATGTGTATGAAATAAAAATTACATTCTTGGACTAGCTGGAACCCTGCTTTAGCCCAGTCTAAGGGGATGCCAGAATAAAAAACATACATACACATAACATTCGCATGTCAGCAAAAGTGTATTAGGATTGCTTCATCTTCGAGGGGAAGAACAGATGAGCCTAAGGCACTTGGAGACCTCACCAGAAAGGGTCAGAAGGAACCAAAGCTTGAACCTCTTCCAACCACAGTCTTGAGGTAGAGCTCAAGTAATGCTCATGCTGCTGTAACAGGAGAAAGCTGGTTTGCTCACCTGTAACTTATCTTTTCTAAATATAGTACTTTCAATAAGTCAGCATTTGACTGATTTTTCTGTTTTAGCCCAGACTGCATACTCACTTAAGATTCATTTTTGCAAGGGAAAAAAAAAATGAAACCAAGAGAAGAAAAATAGGAAATGGGACAGCCAAATGTGGGACCAGATAAACCATTCTGGTGGAACAAAGAACACTAAAGTTTTGCTTTTTTTTTTTCTTCCAAATAAACAAAAATTTAATAAAAGAAAAATCACTAGACTAAAACATCTTGGTAAGAACCAGACACCAGATGTCAACTATTCATTGTGAAGTTTTGCAGAGTTAACAGAAAGCGATATACATCGCAAAAGGTATATTGGTCCTTATTTTATCAATTCCATGTTATTTATAACACTTCATAATATATGAGTAGATATAGTGTGTTCTGTAAAAATTACAAAGGTGTGACAACACCTCCATACAGCACTTGTCAGTTAAACTTTCATGAGAACAAGAAAGCCAACCATGTGTGTGCTTAATTACAAAGAACGAGCACTGATACAGTTCTAGTGCACAGTAACAGTCCAGAGCAATAATGCACACACCATCCCTACTGCAGTCATGGGTCATAACTAGAGAACAATATTGTTATTACAAATAGAGAAATAGGATTTGAAACTTGGCCTGGGAGACTGGATAAATAGAAAAGGCTGCAAGGCCAAGTGCATTTACTTCGGAAACACTGGCAACACTTATTCAGAAAAAGCCATACCATTTATTGATTTTTTTAATTTTTTTTTCATATCCTTCCAGGCAATAAAGCTCTTTCTCCTATGCACTGCAACAAAAATACAAAACAACAAAAAAAAAAGGGGAACACAGTTCAAACAACTATTATGAGATTAGAAGAGCAGCAAACTGGATAGTTCGGATTACTCGCAAAATGGAAGGAACATAAGTAGCACTGAGTAGTTGAATACAAACTAATTAAAAACATTTCTTGTTAGCTGCTTGTCATAAGCTTTATTTTGCAAAGAGTTTTCACTGGAAATGAAATAATCCTGATAATCTGAAAGACAGATCATTTTTTGTTTATGAGCATTTAGGGCGTGCTGCTGGGACGCTTTCAGAGTTTGCATTGCTTTACCCTTTAAGCAAGTACATAACTATGTCAAAGCTTGATAGACTGCTCTTAACACCAGGTTTTTTCACCAAGTACTGTCAGATGCTGTAAATGAGCTTACCAACTCAAATTCAAAGCAGCTGTTACCACGGTCTCCCTCCATAATGGCTGAACAAATAGTACATCCCTTAAAACATCTCCGATTCCAAGAATAGAAGAGTTCAGCTGGTTTGCTATGACTGTAATACAGCCTGTCTCCACAAAACAGCTGATACTTCTCTAACCTTTAAGTTCAGTGCTCAACCTTAAAGAGTCTTCATTGAAACAGAAAACGCGAAAGGACGACAACTGGATTACTATGGCAGAGGTTTTTACTCTTGGAATATTGAGATGTTTACTGTGAAGATCTTTGAAAGAACCTAAAGTTTTCCCCGATTAAAAAAAAACCAAAAACAAAACCAAAAGACCCTCACATCTACAAGCATACATAAACCAACCACAGAAAAGAAAATCATCATTAGAGCTTATATAAGCCACAAACAAAATTTACTCCTTAATTATTGCACAAATTGCATTTTGATTCTCCACTTTAGAGGAACAGTCAAGTCCCAAATACACAACTACGTATATCGGATAACCTACAGTGCTGACGAACCAAAATAGCTTCTGTTATGCAAAGTTAAACTACAAAGTCAACCAGCACCTGACAACTTGCAGTCAATCTTCTCGCAATCTGGCTTTAAGATAATCTTCATTATAGCTTTAAATTAGCTATTTTCAATAGATACATTGCAAACATACACGAATTTAAACTGAAAACTAGATCTGGACCTTGATGTGTACCTCCAAGGATCTATTCCAAATACAGAGGTCAGAGAACTATGTTTTCCTCTATGGATCCCTGCTGCTTGAATTTCTAGAAAGGCTCTGTAGAATGATGTTACTTTCAGTGCTGATCTAGATACTAGATCTAGAAATTCATTCACCTGGGGAGCCATCTACAACAGGTTCCTCTCAGTATTTCACATTTCACCTGTGTACACCTGACAGTCATTTTTGTGTCCACTTAGACTATTTTCCTCACACTTCAGAGAAAAAAAAGTGTGAAAGACAAGTTATAAAAATAGCACCATCATTGTGTTAGAGCAGAATATGCCGGGAGGAGGAAAAAGAAAATACTTAAATTTTTTCCTGTCCAAACTGGATCCAACTTAAAAAACAAAAAAAAACAGAAACCAAAAAAAGAAAAAAAAAAACCACAAAAAAACAAACCACCACAACATATTTTGAGGAGGCATCACCTATCTCTGTTTACTGTCTCTCTGATGAAGACAGCTGACAGAGCAAATAGTGCTTCCTAGTCTACTCCAGCATTAAGTCAATTGGATGAGCAGTGAAGTTCCGGCCAAGGCAACAAACTGGCATCAGTTGCAGAATCAGCTAGGACACTCAGCTGCAGACGCAAGCTATAATAAGAGTTCTAATTCTAACCATACCCACAAAGGGACATCTGACACCACTACAAGACAAAAGCTCTTAAGTTATATCATACACCCTCAAAAGCTATGAGGAAACCAACTTGCTGCCTTCCGCTGACCACAGCCAACTACGAAAGGCCTTACAGTTACTGGAGAACAAAAAATTCTAACTTGGTGCTTTCCTCAGAAATGAGCATCCAGACACAACAAACACTGAAACTCCACGCTGCAGAAACTCCCCTTTGCTGCAGAAAACAAAGAAAAAAATGCCAGAAGCCAACAGACTTACACAGCCAAAAGGTTCAAACGGTTTGTGTTGTCCCATTCTACTCCCTACACATCTATAACCTAAGGACAGGTGAGCTTCCTTGGCCAAGGAGATCTTTTCTTTCCCATACTTCTCACCCCAAAAGAAAATAAATACATAAATAAATGATACAGAGGAAGAAAGTTGAGAGCTTGGGAGGCTTGAGGAAGCCTCATACAAAAACACAGCAGCAAGACATCTTACTCGGCCTCATTTTCCTGGAGGACACACAAGGCAAAGAGAAACTACACTAACTCTTTTTGTTCCCACATGAATTTAAGGAAAACTGGAGGTTCCTAATTCGCTCTCACTGGGGTCTATAACAGAATATTCCATAGACGAATAATTGTGCAGTAATTGCAAACAGCAATTGCATCAAAGATATCTGTCTTCCCTGTGTATTCAAGTATGCTGCTTCGCAAAGCCTCTTAGCAAACAATAATGTGATGATGATACAGTCTCAATCTTCAGAATGACAAACTAAAGGGGAAAAGCTTCTCAGATCCGTATTCTCTGCACAGATATAACTCTGATCGCTATTTGATTAAACTGAAAAACACACTGTCCCTGCTCAGAAAAGTTTATGAAGCACAGATTATATCAGTGCCATCCTAGGTACATTTCATTTTGTAGTCTAATAATGATCGAAGTAAGAAATCCCTGTACAAAGCCTACCCATCAGTACCTGGGCTCAGAGGAAAATGGACTGATGTCATAAAATGTTTCTATTATCCATTTGTACTCTTTGTCCTAACTACCTTGGAAATTATGCAAACAAGGCATTTTGTTTTCAAATTTAGCATATGCAGCTTTGTAAGTTATCAGAATATAAATTGCTTGCTTCCGAAAAAAAATTCTGGGCACTTCTCTGTTCTTCTTACAGCTATCTCATATTGATCCTTAAGGGTTCTAAAAGGACATAAAGTCCAGCAATATGCTAATAGAGCACTGCTACACACTCCAATGTGATTTAAGATGTGCTACAAAAATTCCAGAAAACCTCTCACACACCCCATGTTGGGTGCTCAGTATGGATCCTTTCCCTGCTTCTCTACTTCAATATAAAAAAGCAATTTTGGCTGGAACACCCAGGCTTCTCCTCAAGTCTTCTAAAGTACCAAAATACAGAATCATACAATCATTTAGGTTGGAAAAGACCTTTAAGATCAAGTCGAACTGTAAAACTAACACTGCCAAGTCCACCACTATTTGAACTTTAGGTAAATGGGTTAAATACATCTTATCAGCTGTACTGCAGCCATCTCAGGTGTTCTGCTCACACTGAATACTACTAATTGCTGAAAACATCCACAACAGGAGGAGACAAATATCCCATATAGTTTCATAAAATGAGGAAAGTATCCCAAAAAAGGGGATATGGCTTTAAACAAAGGGGAATGGCTTTAAACTGACAGAGGGTAAATTTAGATTAAATATCAGGAAAAATTCTTCCCTGTGAGGGTGGTGAGACACTGGCACAGGTTGTCCGAGGAAGTTGTTGCTGCCCCATTCCTGGCAGTGTTCAAGGCCAGGTTGGATGGGACTTGGAGCAACCTGGTCTAGCGGAAGGTGTCCCTTCCTGTGGCAGGGGGGTTGGAACGAGACAATCTTTAAGGTCCCAAACCAAACCATTCTACGATTCTATGAAAATGAGTGGAAGATGCCACTCAGCAGTCTAAGTAATGTGCTGCAAATAAAAAAAAAAAAATATGCAAATAGCTAACCTTGACTATTTACATAACCAATGCTATAATCATGGACAGGTAGATATCTGAGATATCATATCTCTGACAGGCAGATATCATGATATCTGAGAGACTAAATAACTAGTATCGCCAAGCCATAAATCAAAGGATGTAATTGTGAGATACCTCCATGAGCATGGGTGGAGGATGCTACTCTAGAAATTCCCATTCAGAGTTTCAGTGGGAATCCATCAAAGGGAAGTTCATGAAGTGACACTCCAGTGTCTTCCTTTTTCAAACCAATTACATAAACAGGGAAAAGATAAACATCAGAGTAAAGGCTGCGGAAAGTCAAGATGCATAAAACAGAGGTAATTACATAAATTGCCTTTTCTGAAATCTGTAAAAACAAGACCAACAATGCAAGTAATTTCAAGCAGCAACTAGGTTGACAGTAGGTTTTGAAAGGCAGCCCATCATTCACCCATAGCAAATGTTTCTACTAAATTGCACTTTGAGCCACAAATTTAGCCCAACAGGAACTTCTGACAATGGGGGAAAAGGTGGAAGTGTGAACAGTGAAATTCACCTTTTCATAGGAAATAGTCTTCATACTCTCCAATACTGCACATTTTTTCCTTAAATTGTGGTTATTATGTATTAGAAAAATATTTATATTAATCAATTGATAAAAGCTATTTACCATATCTGAAATCAAGGGGAAAAAAGAACTGCAAATTAAACCATCATTTAGTTTAAAATGCTTTCACTTTCCAGAATTTTAAAATACTAAGAATCACACTATTCAAAGATTTTAAGTAATTTCCACTTAGTTTATATATCATGTTCTATAAAGAAAATTGATTCCCTGTTTTTATTATAGTTACATTGTTTGTCATTTCACTTACCCGTGCTTTGCGCCACATATCTCCTTTTCTTTTCCTTTGCCCTTCTCTTTTATTTTTTCTTTCTCTCTGCCTTTACGCCGCTCTCTTTCACGAGACCCGCTATGAGTTCTCCTATGACTGGATCTTTCACTACTTCGACTATAAGAACGTTGACGAGGTCTTGATCGTGATCTACACAAAATCCATAGTATTAAAATTTAGCAGTCATATATTTTTCACTGTCAGTGTATGTTAGATTTGTAATACAGTCCAACTATTTTAAATACATTTTCAAATCATTTAGTAATTTAATACTTTTAACAAAAACCTGCCAATTTATCAGAAGAAAAAGTAAAGCACTGCTTCTACTCTGAAGGAAGAACGCAAAATAAATTAGACCACACTATGTAATATTCACTCATTAACAAAGTAATTTGGTATTACCAAAGTAATCTTTGGAGCTATTGGAGAAGGAAAGGAAGGAATTTTTTTCTTGAACATTTACCTTTAAATTCTTAAGTTCTGATAAATTTACTTTGGCAAATAATCAAAGAATTTACTAAGAAGCTACTAAATGCTTGCGTTTACACATTAAATACATTACTACTAATCACGATGTTCCAACAAAAACCAGAAAAAAAAGAAGTGACATCCAAACTCCTATCTTTAGCTAGCAGAGCTGACACTTTCACACACCTTCATATTAAATTCAGATATTTCTGCATACACACTTTGCAGAAAACCTATAAATAGGCCAAGTAACACAAGAATCTGCATGCAGCTACAAGGGTTTGTGCATGTATTCGGTTCTTGTTTACAAGTTCCTACATGGCTATAGGATACTCAGTTCCCCATCATGTTATCCATTTCTCTGTAATAAAGGTGTGTTACTGATATACTTGAATTAAAAAAAGGTCAAGAAGTATTACAATATTACTGTTTCGATATATATCCAAAAAACCCTTTTAATTACTCCTTAATTTCCTTTAGATGGTTTTCTAAATTTTAATTCATAATTTATCATGGATCAATACATCTTTTCTATGCTACACGAGTAGCTACAGACCATGAATATTTAGGAAAACAGCAGTTCAAGTTTGCCTTAGTTTCTGTTACAATGTACATCTTCACCAAAGTTCTGATGGCACCTCATTGAAGAGCTTCATTAAGCACTGAGAAAGGGGTGGGTGCGAAGGACATTTTTGAAAACAGTATAAAAAATTTATTGAGCACCTCAGGAGTGCAAAACTCCAAAGGCCTTTAAAAGCAAAATCACATACAGAAGATCACTCAATTTAAAAAGCAACAACTTTAATAAAACTCAACAATAGAATAGGCAAAAGAAAATACTACATCCAGATGAAGCTATAAATTACATTTATGAAGAATGGTGTTACGGAGTCTGGAATTTGTCCAGGGTACAGGGGTTAACATACCTATTCTTGCCATTGAGCTTTTCAGACTAGTGCTAGGGGTCAGAACCTCAGTTTTACATTTCATTCAGCAGACGGCATCAGTGACACATGATCTTTCCTATTATTGGTCAGACTATTAGCACTAATATAATAGATCAAATTACCACTTAAGTGCCGAATTATGCACTATAGCACATTTTCTCTCTCAAAATGGATTTTATTACGTCATCACAAATTAAAAAACATCCATCCGTTCTTTAGTCCTCAGGTATAGGAAGTTTTGACCTAAAAGAATATTCTGGATATTAGATATTCTGGATATTTTAATGGCACAAAGACACTGGTTTTATAAGCATCATGATAAGGCAGGCACAGATTTACAAACCACTGCCCTACGGACATTCACTGTTCAAAGGTAAGCATGATTTCTGAGAACTCTGCAGGTAAGACACAAAGTCATAAACAGTTAAAAACAAACAAACAAACAAACAAACAAACAAAAAAACAAAAAAAAAAATACCCCAACACACACAAAAAACCCCAAACCAAACAAACAAACAAGCCACCACCAAAAAACCCAACAACAAAACCCCCAAAAACCCCAAACAAAAGCCCTCTAGTAATACAAATCACCTTCATTTGATGCAAGGCCTTTCCTTAGTTAAGGGTATAGTCAAACAGAAAAAAAATGAAGAATCTAAAATATTTACTGCTAGAGAGCTTACTTTCAAGCTCAAATCTGAACTTGATTCCACACCTACCTTTCACAGGTGCTACTAACAGCAAATTCAGTTCAGATTAGCTGGATGCTAAAACCCTAGATTTCTGTTTGTTCATATGTGTAAGAGGAACAAATGGTTGGTATAATTTATATACAGAAAAACAGCTCTGAAAAATTAAATGGAGACTTGTTGCATCAAACTGGTAGTAATGTACTTACAACAGATTTGACAAACTGATAAACATTTTCCTTACAGAAACTGTTACTGTTCTTTCATTTGCAACTTTTTGTATCCATAAAATTCATTAGCCGAGAGTGATCCTTAATCAGTGTTTATCCTTTGGGTTATACAGTTACAGAAAATAGGCGATACAGCCTGTGTTCCCTGTCACAGTCACTCAGGTGAGACAGGCAGACGACTATCAATGGGATATTACAGTGAAGATCTTAACAAAAATGTTAAGTTCTAATCCACAGAAGCCATCTCTGCAGGACACATTAGTTCAGTCAATCCTTCAATTACCAGAGCAGTTGATCTGGGCTGTAGATCAGCCCAGAGCACAGATGCAGACAATCCAGAACTGGCTTCATGCAGAGACAGCCTCAGTTTGGTCAGACTTGTTATCTCAGACAACAAGTTTGCACACAGAGTGGTCTTCAGGGCAGTTGGGGTGTGAAGTCCAGCTGCCTCCCTGGGCAGATCCCCAGCCTAACCCAAACTCTTGGCAGTGCTGGGTTTTAGGGGATCTACAGAGGAAATAGTGCAGAAAAAGAGTTGCAGAGTGGATCTAGTGTATTCTGCTGCACCTGGCTCAACTTGCAGAGTCTCTTCTATCCATTTGCTCTCCAGTAGCTAAGCTGTACATAGGGTTTATTTGCTCAGTACAGGACAGAGCAGCCAAGACATGAGTGCTGAGGGATAGAGAAGCACATCCTACTGCAGCCTCTTGACATAGCACCAGGTAAACACCAGCCACACAGACCTGTGAGGGATCTGCAGAGACACAGCCTGACCTCATCCAAAGATGAGTTTTCCTGGCTTTTCCATTATTGTACAAAGTTCTTTGGAAAGATTTAATTTTTCATTATTTTCCCTTAATGCTGCAGAGCTACAGCCCTCCCAAATAAAACTAACTGCCTCCTAAGTTCATTGTATTTATATTTATTACAAACAGTATTCATAAAGTACAGACAAAGCAACACAACTCCAGAAATAAAGATGTACTAACCCCAGTCATGAATAGGGGTGAAATAAATAAGGGAAACTGAGTCAGGGGAAAAAAGATTAGTCTAACATTACTGCTCCCTTCAATTCCTGAGTCCTGCTGAAACTTCGATTCTGTTAATCTGTTTTTAAACTGGGGTAACCACTGTGTTTCCAGTGCTGTACAGCAATGAATATTTTTGCAAAAGCTTATCTTGTATTAACCTTTCTCCTTCATGATCTATCAAAAGTCATAGTACCAGACAACTAGTAGAAAACCCACCAGGCAACCACAACACATAGCTTTATTAACAAATTTAAACTGAATCTCTTGTTTAAGTCTTCTGCTAGTCTGAAAAAAATCTTGGGGACTTCTGACACAAGCAGCAGCATGAAAATTTTAAAATATGTATTTGTTAAATAGTTAAGTTAACAGCTTCGAATGAGTTAAGATGCATTATGTAGTTTTCCCACATTTTGATGGAACAAAGGAAGCATAGAGACTAAATAATTTAAGATAACAGACATAAGATGACAAAAAACTCCAAACTTTGCAATGTAATTCTCTAGAACAATTTCATCTTACATGATAAAATAAGTTCTGCCTCCAATACTAAAACTGAACTGGAATTAACAGGAAGCCAGCAATAAACCATGTAAGAATTGCTGAGCTTAAGCAGGTCAGACCACAATCATCTGGATCTCTCCTGGTGTGTGCACCCTTAAAGCTCCCCGTTCTCATGAAGTTGTATAGGCAATGATGATTAGCTACGATTGAAGCAAAAGCCACAGTTATACACTAAGCAAATACTGCATCACTTCTAGAATTCATGAAACCATACCTCTTTAGGCCATGAAAACGTTCAAGCACTGAAACACACAGGGACTCTGCAGGGCAAGTCTCACAGAGACAAGTGGGAACTGCAAAACGCTTCAGAAAGTAAATAGGCAATGGGTTTTCCAATAGACAGATAGGAGGGGACTAACCCAAAAAATAACCAAAGAAATTCACTTTATATTTTAAAAGGTGTAAAATGTAATCTTAAAGAGGAAAGAGAAGACAAGCATTTTAAACATGAGATCAAAAATGAAATTACTGATGCAGTAAAGTTTTGAAAACTTAAATGAAGCTTAACAGATTAGATTCATAGCAAAAAGGAAGTACAAGCTATGCAACAAAATATACTGAGAGGAAAAGCACAGTTCCCCATAAAGAATGCAAAAGGGTCTGCTATGTTTGTATACAGGCTACTGCTCTTCAAGGGATTTTATTTATTGGTAAGCACTCCCAAAACTAAATTAAATTCTCCCTCTTACAACTGTTCTAAGACCTCGGTATCTAAAACCTGCCTAATTTCCTCCAGTTCTGAGGGAAACTCCAACCTCTATTACACCCCAGGCTAATTAAACCCACCTCTTCATGCAATTCAAGACTGATTCTGCAACACCAAGCACAAGCTTCAATGAACCAGATAACAAGAGGACTATTCAAAGAAGAAGCCACAATTCCCCACTTAGCTTGGTCATGTTGAAAACCACCACCTAACAGTAAGTGACTGCGTAAACAGATACTATTCTGAAGACATCAGGATAGAATTAAGACGCTATTTAAAGCAAATCTGGAATATTCTAAGCTTCAAGACTCTGTGCAATCCAAATAGCTTTCTGTAATTTCTATGCTGTTTCTTCCCCCCTCTGCCTTTTAAAGAAAGAGATAACACTCAATCCCTAACATCCACTTCTCTGTGGCAACTGCAAAATTTGAACAATGAAACTTCAGAAATCATGCTCTGACAACTTCAGGGAAGGCAGTTCCCACCTTTCCCTAGTACACCAAGGCTAGAGCTAATTAAAAAATTAAGATCATGACCAACAAGAAAAATGATGCTTCATATTTTGCCTAAAATACACTCAGTATTCAGTGCAACACGGGCTGGGTGCACAGGGTAGAGCCTCTCTGTAGTGGTAGACGACCAAGGGCCAACCTCAAACCCCTAGGCCGTTATCAGCACCTTCACAGAGCCCAGCTTAAGCACTTCGAAAACCCGCACTTATTGCCATAGAACGTAAATTTACAGTATGGTACCATATTAATAAGATAGTAGTCTTTTTTCTTTGCCTGTAAGCCCAAAATCCTAAAACATTAGTTTTAGGAACACTTCATGCAAACTTTCATAAAGCCTATATTAAATCAAAATAGGCTCTTGACAGTAGAAGATGATTTCATAAACTGAGAATTAAAGTATACTAAATTTGTTCCTCTGTTTCCACTTGTAGCATGAACGAATTCACCTGTACGTTACTATGAATTACTACTAAAATATCCTGCAATACATACAGAACAGGAAATAGATATAATTTTATGAAATGGAGCTACAAGAAGTCATCTGTGCCAAGAATTCATCATTAAAAAAGAACAAATGTCCACAGATCAAGCAATAGAATAAAGATTTTCTATTTTATCACTGTTGAAAAATAAAACCAATCCTAATTATTCGTATTAAAGCAAGTCCTAAAGTGTTCAAGTTATAGAACTACTGAAGGGGAAAAAAAAAAAATCAAGCTGGAGAGTAGACTGCCAGCATGCACACCCCCTTCCCCCAAACCAGTGCACACTAAACACCCACCCACCATGCCAAAGGTTAAGTCATTTAGTCAAGTTCAAAGATCTTCAAAGAGTTCTTAGATCCAGATAAGCCCATATGTTACCAAAATTCTGTGAAAAGCTATTACTTTCCAATCTGCTTTTCATGTCTAAGTTACAGAACACACAGATGCTTGGCATCACTCAGTCTCCCTAAATTCTCACACCAGATAATCAAGGCTCACCAATAACTTTCCTATCTAAAATCCTAAGAAATGTCTTTATTCCATCAACACTTAGTCCACTCGTAAAAATTGAAAGTATCCATAAAAGCCCATTCAGTTACTGCACAATAAGTGTTAATTTGCTAATTTCTTCACAGGTAATCAATTAAAATGTAAAATATTGGATAAAATTAGTTGCACTAAATTTAACAGCTGCTCCATAAGCATAATTAGTTTCACAAGGGCCATATGTATTCTGAACAGAGACAGAGTTGAAACAAATAAGCGGATTTTAAAACAAGTTTGAGGAAATCTGCATTTAATTAGCAGGTGGGCACTACAACTGCATAATGTTTTTATACATTTATATTTATGAAGTGACAGAAGATCTAAAGGCTTTTTAAAATGGCGTTTATTGTTTGAATGGGAACTGTTTTGCTGCATGCTAAAGTGATTTAAATCCTTATAGCTCTGCTTTGAAAAAATCATAAATGGTGAAAGAAAACATGTGGAAAACTGTAAAACTAGAAAGAATTTGCGACAAAAAGCAGATACACATACCATAACCAAAAGGAAACTACACTTAATTAAATGTACACTACATCTGGAATATCAGCCTAATAAAATGTGAAACTATTAATTTTCATTGTTCTAAAGGAAATGAGGTCAGTGTCGTTTAGTATTTCCCCAATTATATTGCACTAAAGCACTGAGCTATATCTTATAGGTACAATCTAATCTTTTCAAAACACTACCATTTGAAAAGAATCACTGAGATTGACTTTTTGAAATGGAAAGAGGAATTAGAGCACAAACCCAAGACAGCTCAGTGGGAAGCAAGTGCTCCTTCAGTGAAGGTAAGTTTTTGAAAAACCAAGCTATTCTGTTGGCAAACAGCAACCACGGCTCAAAGCAAAGTTTCTGAGATGTCAAGTTCTTCCCTGACATTCTTCTAAGTATCTCTTGGCTGATATGATCCTTATTAGATTATTATTAGCTCAAGAGCTGCAAACAAAACCCAAATTATTCATGCCTCTTTAATAATTTAGCAATAAATCAAAAGTCTGGGAGAGAACAATGAAACACAACTGCACTGCATCAAACCTGGATATTCACATTGGTAATAAAGACACAGTGCAAGCGCACAACTAATTGCAGCAAAATGACATGTTCTCTATCAAAGCGTATTAAGAGAAAGTTTCTTGTTTAACTCAACTTCACCACCAGGAAAAAAAAAATATGGTACAAGTTCTTGGGGGAGGTAAAATAATTCCACGCATCAATTGCCATTGTTCAGAGTGCATAAATTATTAATTCTATATATATCTTTAATGTGAATATGGCTACCTCTATAAAACATTTAAGGTCACTATTACACATGCATTTGAGGAAGTTAAATATAGATAATATGTATGATAATATGTTTTGTTTATTTATTGTTAAATACAAGATGAGTGAAAATGAAACTAGGCAGCAGCAGAGTCAGCCTTTAAGTCTGAAATGAGACTGGGGCTAAGAGGAAATAGACGTTGTTTCAAGCCAGCAGTTTAGACAGTTGGTAAGTAACCAAATAGAGGATATTAAAGACAGTAACAGTATGATCCATAGTGCCAGTGAAAATCAAGATGAAATATAAACAATCAAGAACCCTGTTTGCAGAACTGAGAAAATGGATTTGCCAGATACAGGCATCAACTTAGTTCAGCAGTAAACAATTCTCCACCATTAAATTACATTAATTACATAATCAAACATTTGAGGAAATAATACTCAAAATTCCAGCAAGCTGCAATTAAAAAAATAAAAAATAGTTACTGAAAACTTAGCATGAACAATGCATAAATGCAGCTGGACAGAAGAACAGATGGACAAGACACTACTTTCAGTCTTGTTTATTCCCAAACAGTCTGTTTGTTACAACTCTAGTTCTCCCAACTACAACCTTCTGGTCTACCCCTCCTCAATCCCAAAGAAGACCAAAGTGCTGTCTTTGCCACAGCACCTTGACTATCCTACAAAGAGACTGCCTACAGCAGCTGAAAGACTCAAGCTCCAGGGCCGATGACAGCATTCTCTCCGGTTCAGCATGCCCACAGCACCACAAAGGTGTTGGAAAGCCTATACGAGATCAACATCTGGGTGAAAAAGAACCTACTCCGGAAATATATAAAATTTACTTAAATGGAGCTTTTGTATTAGCAGTCCTTTGCTCAGACACTTGCTTTTTGTGGAAATCGAGCACAACTACTTGCCTAAGGAATAAGAGATAGAAGAGAGGCTGCCTACAACCCTACCAGCTGCAGGAGCACTTCAACAAAAGCCTAAACGCAGAAAACAAAAACCAGAAAACAGACCAGAAATATAAATCATAAACAGCTGTTATTCAAGCCTGGAGAGAAGCCATTTGGCTTTTGTTGATGTGCTTTTAGAAAATGCCTAACGAAGCTAGTTACACTAACTATAACTTGCTTCCTCCATCAAATGGCTCACTTCAGGAGCACTTCCTTGAATGCAGAAGTGTGATCTGCTTGGAAAGGACAGATACACATTACAGATATGTAAGTACATAAACTAACTGCACTGTTATTGGATACACATTATTCTTGCATTTGGCACAGAAAACTATAATATTTTTCAAAAAGCTTTTTTTTATGCAGAGGCAGGATTGCAGGAGCAGCTGTGGCCAAAGTAAGTGTAATGAAGTGTGCTGGCTGGGATTTGGGAAGAGAGAACAGCTGTGTGAACAGCTCTCACTGATCTACTGGAATTGCAAACTCCTCCACTCGTTAGTGGTGGCAGGAGGGGATTCTCTTCCCACTTTATTCCTTTAGCTTACACAGAGGTCACTAATTGCTCTAGATACAACTGGTCCAAAGGACCTAAGGCTTCATCCTTATCAGGGCAGTGGAAGAAACATGCTGCATCATTCAGTTCCCTTGTTAATCTGTACGAAGATTTGAATTGCCTCTCTTTGCTAAAATTTCACCTCAAATTAGGATCACTAGTGTAAGAACATCTGTTTTCACATGACATTTAATTCCTCTTGCATCTTAGAGACTGCCTCAAAACAAAACTTATTTTCTAACCCTACATTCATGTAGCCATCATGTGACTGAGCGGAAAAAGCTAGAATTCTAATAAATTTTAGGTAATAAAATAACAAAGAAACAGAAGTTAGTATGCTGTCCTGGCTATTAAATAAGCTAAGAAAAAAGCCACCTCTCTGATTCCCCATCATTCATTTCTCATTTAAAGCAGTTCTAGCAGTTTTGAAATTTTAGAGTCCAAGCATAAAACCACATACACCTACACAAAAGTATGCAACACCCAGCTGCATGTATACTATATGCAAACTTCCATATAAGCCCAAAGTTAAAAAGAGAAATCATTATTATTTCAGTATTGTTAACAAAACAAAAAAAGCTCAAAGGACTTAAGAATATGCAGCTTGTCTTCCACTCATAAAAGAGCTACTCAATTGCAAGGAGAGGCAAAAGCAAAACAGTTCAGTGTGCCACACACAGATACCAGCAAGAAGGATTCCTTCCTCTCCTAACCAAATTCCACAACGGCAACTGTTAAGGTTGAAGAAAATGCAACCGGGATAAAAAAGAAGAAAGGAAAAAAAAAAGAAAAAGGGAAAAAACGGCGGGGGGGGTGGGGGTGGTAGTGGTGTAACAGGTTGTATGAAACTTCTCTTCCTTTAGATTGTATAATCCTGTAAGAAAGACATTCTACATCTTTTTTACATTATTTTTAATAAAAATAATGGGAAAACTTAACTTCTACATGAACGAATAAGGTAACATTTTATTAGCAAGTAAATTCATCGGATTTTGTAATTCATTTATACATACACATGCAGTTGTTCTGTTCTTGATACATCTGAAATCTATTTAAAAAAAGGGTCCAGATTACTTTCAGGATTCTCAATAAATACACCAAATTATTCTTTTCTACATTTTGCAGGCATTAGTGACTCTGCATCTGCTATGACAGGAAGATCTGAATGTATCACACAGAAATGAAAAAGGGTCAAATTAATTTTCCAGCTGGAATCACTATCCAGGTAAGTATTTGTTGTAAATTTGACAACATCTCCAATATTATGTTAAAGTGTTAAGGAACACAAATGAGAGATTTCAGGGTTGAATTTTTCACTTTTCTGGTGCCTCTGCGAAGTTCAAATTAGTTACAGGTAAGCTCTTCTGTTTCTCTTTGACAAGACCACTGGTTTATTCTTTGTGATTGTAAAACATCTAAGATTGAGGCCCCAATCATGGTTCAAGCTTAAATATACTACTATATTTACATACAGTTATGTCCACAAAACTGAACCAACAGCAAAAAAAAAAAATATATGATATCTCCCTTTCTTCAACACTGCAGCAAGTTGCAGTACCATTTAAAAGGCAAAACAATAACTGCTTAAAGACAAGATTAAAGAATACGCTTGTCTTTGAGAAACATACACCTAATTTAAAAGACTGGAACTATTGAGACTGACTCGATTCACGCAATGAAGAGAGGTCTCAAATGATGTTTTGGAAATAATACTTGGATGAAAAGCTCTGTGTCTACTTTTACTTGACTGGTAACAAATTAAACTATTACTCTGTGCTCACAATTAAGAAAAACTGAAACTATTATTTTTAATTCTGTCATAACCAGACATTTTGAGATATTCCACCTATACTTTTTACCACAACAGGTTTATGAAGCATATAGAAAGACACTTAGAATACCATCTTGTTTTCCCAAATTAAAAACCAAAACCAAAAGAAACACAAACATATTTAATGAAAGTAGCTGTAATTTGACTATAGGATTGAGTCTCTGAAATTTAAGAAACTGAAAATTTCACACCTAGTATTCAAAAAGTGGGTTTGTCATGGAACCTGCAATTGTTACATATCATATTGTAAAACAAATCATACCAAAAAGAGAAACAATAAAATCTGGATTGTTTAAAAAATAAAGCAACAAAACCGCTTATTATACTTCAAAATGCATTATGACTGTTCTGATCAACTAATTACACCAATCACAAATTTGTATTAGTCCCCATTTAAAAGGGTAAGAAAGATCAGTTACAGTATGATTTCTATATACCTATGCCTTTGCTTTAAAAATATTCTCAGTTTTACCATGGAATTTTCTTCTAAGCTTTGCTTTATATTTAAAACATAAAATAACAAAACCTCACAAAACCATCACAAAAACATGAAACAATCGCAGACCAGCATTGCATGTCCTTCCTGAATCTGCAAGAAGCCTGCAACAGCAGCTATTACATACTACACTCACCTCAATTTTAAAACCTGCAGGTAAGAATTAAAATGTAAACTGTATTATTTCCATCACTAAGAATATCATCAAACTCCAAAAATAAAACATTATGTATTATGTCCCTTAAATCCTTCAAACATTCTCTTCCCAAAAGCTATATCACAACTTCCAGAAGATTACCACCATTACATGGAAGTTGGAGGGAGAGTGGAACCTAATTAGATTTCAGAGCTGAAAGGTATAATATATATTAAACTAATGATGAACTAACCAAGGAAGATTTGCCCACCACCCCTCCACCACCTTCAATGCTTCTTCAGTAGTCACTGATGCCCATGCCTGCAACAGCCCCGCCGCCTGTGTGTAGTTCATGGTGCTGGCAGACAGTTGGTATACTATTGCGTATTTTTCACGTCCCTCCAACCTTGTTTTTCCCCCAAGCCTCTTGTTTCCTGCTACTAATCAAGCTACCAAGTCTTTGGGGCTGAAATGCTATTTTGAATACTCACTGCTACTGCAGGTAGTGCACCAAGAGCTTGATCCCTGCCTGCCACTTTCCTGTTTCGAGTAACATAAGGGTACATTGACTAACCACAGGCAAACAAGATATTACCTCAGATGAGATGATATCTCTAACAATCTATTGTACTTCACAGTTGCAACATACTAGAAACCTGATAACTTTGGGTACTGAGCTTCAGTTTCATAAAACACACCAATCTTGTGATCATATCAGCTTACTGTAAGATATGTCCTGAAATAAGGTCAAGACTTCATCGTATTATTCAGATAACTTGATCTTTTTAATTTACCTGAAGCATGGAAATGACTCCATAATTCAGATCCACTACCAGAGTCTTCAGAAAGCTCTCATCAGAATACTTGAGATCCTACTTTACCCTGTCTCCCAATCCGCAACATTCAGACCCCTAACGCTCCTCCAATGCTAGGGGTGAGTAACAATGCATCTTAACTAACCCCTAATTATCACCCAAGTGGGTGATAATTGACTTGGACTTAAGGTTAAAATAGCAATCTAATGCACTTTTGCAGTCTGCAGCTAGAAAACTGTTGATATACTCTGATTTTAGCAAACACTTGCTCATTGGTCTAGTAGATAGGACAATCAAAGGCATAAGGTGTGTAACCATGTAGATATTTTGTCCTTATCCCATAAACCAGATACAACTAAGGACCCCATCAGGACAGGCTGCTGTTTGTGTCTCAGTGAGGGGCTTAGCCGTACAACAGCACTGATGTGCATACTGTGAACAGTTTAAAACTAACATATCTACCGGATGTGATTCCCATTGCACTGCTATATTACATCAAAAGAAAAATATACTCGTCAGTAGCTACAATTTTGACTAACACCAGAATTTCCAACACAACCAATCAGAAAGTTCGAAAGCAGATTATAACTGTTGTTCCACTCTAAAATGAATTTCCTAGGAGTAGTTTTGATAATCTTCAGAGCAGCATTTCCATTACCTTTACGTATCTGACAGGACTTCATAAAATAAAATTCGTAATGAGTATCAGGAAGAAAGGCTATTTGTATTTTATATAGTTTTTCTGTCTTGAATATATGTTCACGAAAGTGACCTCTTCTTAAAGATTCTGATTATAAAAGTCTCAAAATTAAAACAATGTGCAGCTTTCCTTTAGGATTAGTTTATATTTTAGTTTATGCTACCACAATTCACTTTCTTTAGCCTCTTACCTTTATTTGAACTAATGTTTTGTGAATCAGTGACATTTTTTTCTTTTTAAAAATTAATATTTTCAATGAATCCTACACTAACCATAAACTGAACAATTATCTTTTAGACTTATGTTTTAACATTAAATTACTAGAACCACATCTTCTGTGGCAAAAATGGCAAAGCTGACCTTTATTTTATTAGCCTACAATTTGCTCACCAGTGTTTTCTTAAGCTATATGAATGGCTTATGTATGCTGACAACATCCCACAGATGGCTATGATTATGTTCAACAGGACAACACACTCACTGAAAACTTTCACAGACGCTTACCTAATGGGATGTCACATTAAATCTGACATTGTAAGATAAAATAACTACACACTAATTACAGCATCTCAAAAAGGTCATTTTCAAATGACAGTCACAACATTTCTAATGTAATTTTTGAATGAGTTTTCAAACAAGTGAGATTATTACACAGCTTGCTTCTGCCTGAAGATGTCCTTGAATATACATAGCTGTCAACATCTTGGAAATAGATGCCCCTAACTGCAAAACTCTGGTAAACGTCAGAATTCGATTTGACTACTACTTGCTTCCTCTCTTAATGCTTAATGACTAATTCCTCAGAGATACCCTTAAAGGCCCTAAAATGTTGTCCTTGGGTAGAAACTTTCACTCAGCAATCAATCGGGAGCAAATTAGATGATTGTGTTGAAATATACTGCACTGTTTAAGCTAACAAATGAATGAAGAAAGGTAGTATATCGGAACATATGCCACTACACTGAAGTTGCTAAAAGGGTCTGTTGGAAGAATATTTGGTTTCCAGTGAAGCTAATATGCTATAAGAAGGGACAGTGATGAAAGAATATCAAGTCATATGGAAATCCAAATATAGTGACAGACACAATTATTTTACTAATTGCTAATGAATACAGTCAAGTGGCTTCAAAAAGCAAAACTTTGCTTGGACTACTTCAGGTTTTGACCTCTGCATGAGCAAATGCATTTCAAACTGAAGCCCACCAAAATTGATTAACGGCGCCAGCCAAGGCCAGCGTGTAGTTGAAGCTTTTTTCCATCTATCACATGGCCCCAAGGATAGTTAAATGAACCTTAAAATGGCTACAAACAGCTCAATGACTACACAGACTCCTGCCAATTAGAAATAATTAGGCAGTCATTTTGGTGGTAAGTCTTTTTAAGTGCATACATAATGATGCAATGATGCTTATTAGCAATTTCATATGAGCTATGCTCAAACAGCCTGGAATAATTATGCAACTATCACAAAGCCTTGCACATCTCTGTACTTCACCTTAATGCATTTAAAAATCCACTTCATTACCTCCAGTAATTAATCCTCCATTAATTGCAGGAAAAGCCCAGTTTACCGTGCTTCTTTTCTAATTATCTTATAAATAGTTATGGTTCTAATTAATGTGTTCATTAAGCTGAATATCTTTCTCAAAGCCATGCTCAGAGCAAAGGTTCCACTTTTGAGAGAAAAAGCCTAACTAGCCATAAGGTGAGGCCATTTTGGTTGTATTTGCTTTTATTTTAGTACATTCAACCTCCTAATTGGCATTTAAAATCTAATTTGGAAGAACTTCAAGAAGACTATATAGTAGAAAAATAGGAAAAGGATTTTTTTTTTTTTTTCCCACTCATTCTCCAATCAAGAAGCTTAGTGCTTTAACAGGAAAACTTTTAGCATATCTTTTTGATATAGACTGGTAACAGATTTCTAGTGCCATGCCACTGATTAATTTACATTCTATTACAATTTATCTTACCCCTGCATGTTTCCATATAAGAGTAGCAAAAACTGTAGAAGAAAAATAGATATCTAATGGCATATGCATAATTTTAAAATGAACATACTACTGCCCTTGCCTTCATTTCCAGGATATAAATCAGCGGTATAGAGTTTTAAAAAAACGCAAGTAAGAATATGTAAGAAATGTAGAGATTCTAAACAAAAAAAATCCTACAAAAGTACAATCAAAATATTTGTTACAGTTAATATTAAGGTATAGAGACTAGCTTCCAATCTTCTCCTAGATTTTAATATTTTCTAAATATACAAAATAGTCAAATACATCTCTCTCCAGTTACACTATGTAAAAACAAAAGATTTCACTTTTTTTCTTTATCTGATCACATATTTAATATAAAATATATACTGCATCAATAGGGCCAAAGTTTTTTTATACCAATAAATCTATACTAGGACCAGATGAAGTGTTACCACTTCTACAGATTCTAGCTCTTGCATTTCAGGGAGACACAGTGCTTTGCCTTAGAAACGGGCAACATTCCCTGTTCGCAGTGCCTTACACTAGCTTTAAAACTGCCTCTCACATGATCTCAACAAACAACCCAGGCTTGACCTTCCCCCCCTTCCCCCCCCCCCCCAGTGCACACTCTCCGTATGTGGGCATCTCACCCTGATCTCTTGCTCCTCACTAGAGGAAAGAAGAACACCTTCAGACAGATCAGCACACTGAACTATCCTGAAGCATAGATGTGGGAGGAAGACAACAGGCACTAAAGGATGAGGGGACAGCGAGGAAAGTGACATAGAACCCCAACTTTAATCAGCTTAATCTGGCAAGAACTCACTCCCAAAGCACAATTCGGGAGTAGTATCAACAAAAAAATGGCAGCTGCCTACCTGCATCTTGAAATACAACTGATTTTTATGGGATAAAATTTGTTTGTACAAAGGTACCAAAAATACTGTATGCTGCAGCTACTGTCCTACTCACAGAGACAGAAGCATCCTGCTGCTCAGCAATGGCTTCAGCTGAAATCTTGGCCAAAAGCAGTGATCAAAAATTCCAGGGCATGTTGCCAATTTACACAGAAGGATGGCCATCTCTAAAACCCTAAACAACAACAATCCTCTAAAGCAAGAGTCAGCAACTACCATCTCTGCCACAAAGATGGATTTTGAAAGCATACAGCACAGATAGGAGCAAAGAACCATAACACCTTGAGGAAAAATAGCTAAGGCAGGCAGCAGTCCCCACGTCCTGGCTGCCACCAAGTTCTGGACCACCTTCCAGCCACAGAGGCAAGAAATTACTGATGAACAATATCTTATCTCTCTGTTAAGATTCATTTTTCCCAGGACCCAATGGATTTCCAGCAAAATATTTAACCTCTAGTTTGAAAGCAGCAGAGCATCAGGCAAAGCATACTTCGAATATTGCTGACCCCTGATCCAAGGTGGCTAGTTGTAAGACCAACAGTCTTGTTATAACCACCTCTGATGTAACTTGAATAAAAGAACACAAGAGTAATACACAAAGATAATTGAGAAGGACTATGGTAACCAATCTACGAACATGTAAAGTAAGCATAGCAAGGAATCTGTGGAAGAAACAGTAATCCATCATTAAAACTACCATGAACAGAGAAACTGAATTAGGGTTGTACCTGTAAAACTTAGCTCTGGCACACACAACCTCAGCAAGGCTGACTGAGGTACATGCAACAGAATTCAGGTGGAATTTTTTAAATACATGGGGATGACAGCTACTTGTGTTCTACTGTTAGAGAGCAACTGTTACTCCTGCTAGGGTTGTTTACATTCTGATAAGCCCCACAGAAAAAATACAGCAAAACACTTCCAGCAGAAATACATGTTTTTCACCTGCATCTTTCGATGCAATAACTGGATCTAATAGCTCTAGTAACAGATCTAGTAACTAGATTCTGTTACTGTCATATGTTACTAGAATTAGAATGAAAGATGGGAATAAAGTAAACAGTAAAATGTTTCTACTAAATTCTAGAAATTTTGTGTTTCACATTTTGATAATCACATTCTAGAAACTAACTCTCGAAACAGCAGCAATTTATACAGCAAACAATGATGGTCTTATATTACCAATGCATCTTAAAGACATCTGCTGTATGTTGGTTTGCACAGTTGCCTCTAGAAACATGAGCTCTGCAAGAAAAAAAAAAAAAACCCACAACGGATTCTATTTCACAGCCAGAGCTTTGGTAGCAGAGAAAAAGAGGATTATTTAAAAAAAAAAAAAAAAAGTAAAACAGTAAAACAAACATACATTTTTCTTGTCTTCTTGAGTACCTTTTCCCAAGCAGGAAACTGAAGCATTAAAAAAAAAAACAAAAAAACAACAACAACAAAAAAAAATTCAACCCAAAAAACTACCAACCTGCAAATACACCCTTTCCCAAAGGGAGGAATAAAAGGTTTTAGTAAAATAAGAAGCTATACTTATAACACATTCTGTGTACACAACACCTGGACTGCCTTAGAAAAAAAGTTTACATGTAATTAGACTCAATACTTACCTCTAAATGAACAACATGTACACATTCATATCTTTTTTTTTTTTAATTTGTTGTGGGTTTGTCGGGGTGTTTTGGGTTGGTTTTTTTTTGTTGTTGTTTTGTTGTCATTTTTGTTTGGGTTTTGTTTGTTTGGTTTTGTTTTATATACCAATGCAAACATCAAAGCAACTGTTACTAGCAGCTATCTGGCCTTATTGATAACTTAAGGGCCCTTGGCATTGCCTTATGAAGTTTAATTTCCCAAAGCGATCAATTAGGTCTCAGTAATGTGCACATTGGTGGGTTATTGCTCTAGGTTATCTTCAATGACACTGCTTCACCTCTGTATTTTTTCCAGTATACTTATGTAGACAAAACATTCAGTTCCTTTTGAAAAAAGTTATTACAGCTAAAAAATATGTTTAGATACTATTGGTGATACAACCTGTAATGCAACAAGATTTTAAATAAAAACTGCAGGGTTTGATTTATTGGGAGAAAAAAGAAATATGATCTGATGTTACCATCCACAGAAAAACTAAAGATAACATGAGCAAACTCAGTAATCTGAATTTCTCTAGTTCTACAATATCTTAATTAAGTATACATTCTAATGGACCAAAGACTCCAAACTTCCCTACCAGTAAGAGAAACAAACATGCAATATTTACATGGATTCCTTACATAAATACATGGGTCTGTAAAGCTAGTTGCACATGAGTATCTTAATTCATGTGGCAAGGACAGAAGAAAAAATATCCTAGGCAGCAGATCAAAACTTTAAAACAACAGTATAGTAATTCTAGTAGTTACTACCAGGAAAGAAAGGTAAAAAAAAACCAAACAAAACCCAAACAAACAAACAAAAAAAAAAACAAACACCCCCCCCAAAAAAAAAACCAACCCACAACAAAAAACAAAACTCAAAAAACTTCCACAACAAACACCAAAAAACACCAACCAAACACATTTCAGAAGAAATATCCTCATTAAATAGCACTGCTTGATTTCTTATAGGACTTTTACCTGCTTCTCGTCTGAAAATCCTTGGATCCATTTCCAAGGAAGGTATTCCCAAAGCATTTTTATAGATTAAGACAGCTTTTCAACACTGTCTGACAATATGTGTCCAACCTTGTTCTTCACAGTTTTCTTGTCGTTTTTGGTTCTTACAGCAGCCACGCAAGAAGAGCCATGTTCGTACCTTCTCCCCCCATAGCTATCCCATGGCTCCAAGCCAATACTGCTGTTGCTACTCAGACTTCACTTCCTCATTCCTTCTATCTCCTTCCCATCAGACAATAAAACTCATTGTCTGATATCTGTAGTATGGCCAATTCCAAAAGCCTTCACTTCCCTAAGTATTCCCTTTTCCGCGGAACAGCTAATGGCACCTATGTTAAAACAGTCCCATAGGCAAGACCTCTACTCTTCAACTAAAACCAACTTCAACTTTAACCCATATATCTGCATCATATTTAAATTCAGTCTCTCTTCATAACATTCTTAAAAATTGGTCTTGTAAGTCCACACAACTGCAGTTTATCTTATCTGTGTGATGATCTTTGCCCAATACCTTTCATTCCTTTTTTTTAACTTTATCTCTCCTCTACCTCCTCCTGCTCCTCCATAAACTCTCAGTCTAATTTGCAAGCCCCCTCACAATTTTGCTCTTTATTTATTTGCCATTATCTCTTCCACTAGACATTGCTGCTGGCATTAATGTCTACCCCAAAATGTACATCTCTTATCTTCCTCTCTCCTAAAAGCCCTTATTTTCCTTTCCAGCCAATGCTGTTCTAGAAAATTCTTCCTGAAGTTGTTCATAACCAACACTCTACATTGTGATCCACTAGAAGCTATCAATTAGTGTACGCTAACCAGGACAGACAGATACAGCCTATAACTGAAAGGAAGTTTTGAACCTGTGTTAGTATAGGTTATGTCTTAATCCAACACTTATCAGCTGTAAAACCAGACAGACCAGGGTTTTAATTTGAAAAGATTCTAACACATTAATACCACCACACTAAAATAATGTGATGCATGGAAAAGAGAGACTAACTGAAGACAGACCCATTTCTATTCACCATTCCAAGTAATGCAAATACAAAAGCATTCAATGATAATACTATTTGTATCTTTGAAAAGTCTTAGAAATGACATTTCACTGGGCAATATCAATTCCAGTAAAGTACTTCCTAGCAATGGTTTGGATTTATTTTTGAGATATTAAAAAAGGAAATTCTCAAGACAAAAAAAAAACAAAAACAAAACTAACAAACCCTCAGGCAAAAGATGACTGACCCATGCCAGTACTAAACCCTGAAACCTGCAAAAAGCTTCAGATCTTCTGTATACAGCGGCACACTAGAAAGAACACAAGTAAACAACTGATACATAGGAAGGGTTTACAGCTTGCCCAGACATGAATAAGTGCCTGCATGAAGCTATGACCTTTTTGAGAACAGATCAAACCCAATGGCAAGAATCTCTAACTTCAGGGTAAGCACTGTCTGGTATTGTATTTGGGTTTGCAGCAGCAGTGTTGAAAATGCAGCTAGAAAGGGGTGGTGGGGAATGCTTTTCTTGTAATTCCATTATCACAGTGTGTCATAAACCAGGCATTGCAAATTACACTATCTTTAGAGATCACTAAATTTGAGAACCTGTCTCTATTCAGTATGTATACCAACACAGCACTATATTAAAGAAATTAGTGCAGGTTTATTATTTTTTGCTTAATGACCCTTTCACATTGCATTTTTCTGCATGACTTCAGGACCCTATTTTGAAATATTACAAACTGTAAGTGCTAAAACAAAGAATTCTGGCAAGCTGTAAGGGTTGAACATAAGTTAATTCTAGTCTACATTGCTAGGATGATGGCGACTTTAGTCAAAAAGCCACTTATCCATACCAAAACCCAAGTCTATTCCAAAGCCACCCGTAAGAAGTAGGTCGCCCTGCCACTGGACTGCAGTGAGTTGTACATATTTCAATATTAAATCAATTAGACTGGAAGAACAGTAAAAAAAATAAGAACTAACCATGTACCCCCGCTAAGAGGAAAAACAGCACCTATGCCAGGAAAAAACCCAACACACTGATCAAACACCTCCTTCATAGACAGTCCAAAGGTAACAGTTCTCCAGCCAGGATTACTTTACGCATGATATTTTCTCTTCTTAGATTGTACAGATGTACTAGCTGTTACTGTGGCGATCTTTAAGTTAAGCTGTGTTAAAGATATTTCAAGGCAGCAGTTTTAACATAAAGAGAAAAGCCAAAAACTCTTGGCAGACAATTAAAAACAAACTTGAATGTTTAAAGGCAATTACAGTGAAATACCCTGTAACACAGAATTGTATGAAATCAAGGAATAAAGGTTAACGTGTTTTGGTTAGTTCTATTTAAAGCTATGTGAATTAAAAGATTTGTGTTACAAGTCCTGATGTAAAGCAAGTATTTTCATACACAATTAACTTGCTGAATTGCAGTGAAAACTCTAAAAATATTAGCAAGAATTTATCCACATAGAAATTATATGAAATCTGAGTTTCTCCATTCCAGAGAAGCATAATACTCTAATAAGAACTATCCTAATCTTCACCTAGCAATAATTTCAAGATGATATTATTATTCTCATTTCCTTGAATAATATCCATACTCCAGGGCCATTTTCCTTCTCATATTCAATATCATGCATGCTTGTATCAAGATTCCTTTCTTCATATCCTGTCACAGTATCAATCACTGCCTCCTGTCCACTCAATCCACTTTTGATTTATCAGCCGCCGTCTTTCTGGACTCCATAACTCGACCCAAACCATTTTAGCAAGACATTGACAAATAGCACCCAGTATCACATCAACCTGTTCCACTTAGTAAACTAAGAAACAGTAACTGTGACATCTCTGCATAAGTATTCCATTCTATTCCCCAGACTGATGTATATTAATGAGGAGATGGTATTTGAAATGCTTCTTCCACATCAGCATCTAATATGATCAAATTAGGAAATGGGATGATTTATTAAATTTCGTAGAGCTGAAATATTTCTTTATATCACTATATGTGTGGTTTCAGAAAGTGAGCTGTTGCTTTCAATTTTTCTACTGAGGATGTGCCTGCATTTCACAGACGAATTATTGTCTTTAAAAAGATTGCAAGAAGGCGAAATGTTATTAAGCAAATGCTCAGTAAAACAAACTAAATCGGTTTTAAAATTCCTAATTTAATGTAAATCTTGGTTGTTTTGCTGAAATTCAGTTTGTGATCTTATTAAGTCCTATTTGCATTGTACTATCTTGCTGTAGGACAGCTTTAAATTTATAGCATTACTAGGAAGCCCCACTTTTTTTGACTCTAAAAAATGTATCTAAAATAAAATAGTTATAATACGCACAAGTTTGCTTATCTTCTAAAATAAAGTAAAAATCGGTTTAGGTTACAAACAATAGCTGCTCAAACTATTTTTAAAAAGTCATTATAAAAATCTAACTATTCAAATTAAAACTTGGTATTTCAGTATTTTATGCAGTTGGGGATCTGTAAATTATTCACTCAAAAAATAACCTAGAGAAGTTATTTAAAAAAAGATTACATTACAGCCACACATTCTTTTACCAACATTTTCACTACCTTGAAAAACAAACCATCTTAATTTGATGGGGGACTGGGAGAAAAGATATTAGATTCAGAATTTGTGCTATCTTCATGACTTATACCAAAAACAAAACCAGTGATTTAAAGATACCATATAATGGATCTTAGCTTCCAATACAAAACTAATTTTCTAGTGTTGGTCCCATTCCCATTGGGTAGGGGGGAAATCACAGTTGCTCAAGCAAGGTGGTGCTCTGAGCTACAACAGTAACATTACAAACGCAAGTAGCACACGTATGATCTTTGTTTTATTGCTCTATTACGCCTGCTTCTCCACTGGGTCTGTAGATTTTACTCCCTGACATTGGCAATTCTGAAGTTGGAGATCAACAAGAACACTTTGGTAGGTAACACACTCTTTGCTACACTAAGACAAGGTGGCTGCCCGAGTTACTTCTGATCATTTTACTTCATAGTTTACATTACGTAGATTTACATTACATAGTTTACAGTTTATCTTCACTACTTACCTTTAAAAGTCATATGAAATAAGTTGCCGCACCCCAAGCAAATGCATTAATGAATGACAGATGCCAAATTCTTATGAAAATTACACTTCAGCACTACAAATACACACATTTCCCAAGATAAATGCTGTCTCTTCGCATTGAACAGCTTTGAATGGATTTTTCTTGTCAGACTTTTTAAATTAATTTCAACTTCTGGTATCCATAACCTCCAACAACAAGGGCTTCCCCAGCTTGACTATGTGATACATAAGAACTAGCCCCTTTTGTTTGACTAGGATCTGCCACCAGCTGACTTCGTTCACTTCATGCCTGCCTCAGGTCTTCAGCTGGAGAAGAAACACTCATTCCTTAATCATCTTTTCCACATCATTAATTCTTATTTTTGTTTTATACCCCTCCATTATATTGCCTCCTACCTCAGGATCTCTTTCCCAGCCTGAAGAATCACAATGTACTCAGTCATTTTAGGAAAGCTGTTCACACCTTCAAACAAGTGCACAAGTCAGATTTTGCGACAGGAAAGAAAGAAAGTATTTAGCATTGCTGCAACTGCCTCAGTACTAGGAAACAGGGAAAACACAGGCCTCTAAGTAGCAGCTTTCTGCAACCTATTTAACTCTCCTCCAGAAATAAGATTAATCCATGGCTTCTCAGTGTAGCATTACAGCAGAGAGCAGACTTGGAAAAAATTACAATAAAATAATCAATGTGTCCTGTTGGGTTTAGTTTTATGCTTTTAACATGCCAAAAGACTCTTCTGTTATAATTTAGGATGTTATTTATAAATACTTCCCCTGAAGAACCATGTCTGTGAATAGTAACATCCCTTAAAGTGACGTGCAGCTATACCTTCATGGCTATAGTATTGAAAAAGCTGCTGTATTTTATACATAAAATATTTTATGCACAATATATCCTAGTACAAAATGAAGTAAACAGTAGTTATGTTTTTAAAGTGCATATTTTCCATATATTGCAATGACAATTAACTTCAGTAAACCCCTTAAGACTGTGTCTAATGAGATCTGCAATTTATACTTATTACAATAAAAAAGAAATGCTGAGTATCTGACATACTGAAAAACACCTTCATTTGCACCTTATTCTTGTAACATCTCAGTGTGGTAAAAATTGATTTTGTTAGCAAAACAGTGGATATTTACGGGAATATTTCTACACACAGTGCAGCAGCTTATCTGGGGTCTACAGCTCAGATGGTAAGTATACTGCAAGAGAGATCAGACAGTTTAAATAACCATATTGCTACTACAAAGGCACTGTAGCAATAAGTGTCCAGGCAACCATTATAATGAACAGCTGTGAATAAGTAATGAGAGAATACCAACAAGAGAAAGTGAAACGTCCACATCTTTGAACAACAATTTTTCAACATTTAGAGGCAACAGCTCTACTGATTTGGTATACGAAAATAACATGGTTTACTAAATTCTTAGTGAAGATACACAAAATAACCTGGCTAATGATCTGTAAACACATAGCAAAAATAAAAAAACCAAAAAAACAAAAACACCAACCTTTGATCTGCCTGATACACTAAATTCAAGAGAAAATGCTAACAATAATTCTCATATCCAGGTGTTCTGGGTTCAGCCACAACACCAGGGATAAACTTTATTTAAACTTCTTAACTGAAAAATACACACACAAAAATTGAGCTGCTTTTAATTACAAAAGTAGGAAGCAGATTTTATAATACAATTTGTAATATCAGATTAAGATTTAAATATTGAAATTATGTTTATTATTGAAAATAGTCATTCGTCACAATCCAATTTATGCACATTTTCATCACCAGAGATATCTTTATATATTAAGAAAAATTTGCATAACTAACTACTCATCTCTTTCCAAAGGAAATAGAGATGAGAAAATAACAATTTAGTCTGATCTTCAGGGAGCCAATGTTATGCATGGGAGTTATGGAAATCAGTAATAAAAAAATATCCAAAAGAATGTTTCAGATGATTACAGTTAAACCAAGGTGACTTTATTGATGTTTTTTGCACTTGGTCGAATGCAAAATATACAACTTATCTTCAAAACCAACTGTTCCACCAGTGCAATTTAAAGATTTTGTACATCAAAACCACTGCATAGAGATTTCAAATTAGGAAGGGTTTCAACTGACATGTAGTTTAGAGCATCACTTGCAACAGTTATTTCTAGTATATTCCAAACTCCGTAAAAATATGAAAATTTTAAATTAATGTTTTTACAGGATAAGTTGTAATTATTTTCCTAGAAAAGAGTCTTACCTTCTTGTTCTACTTTTTGATCTCGATCTTTGAGACCTGTAAGATTTGCCTCTGCCCCTTGATCGGCTACGACTGCGTTTTCTTCTAGAACCATATGAAGAACTACTGCTTGATCTGTGCCTGCGTCTAAAACAAAACCATGCTATTAGTATGCTCTTCTTCTAAAAACAAACAAACAAAAAAGGAACAAAACCCCTAACAGTTTACCTAAACACAAACCTGTGGGTTTTGTATTATGTTGTAGAAGCCTCAAGTACCAGTATTACACTGTAATAAGTAATTCGCATACACATGGGCAATGCCTGTCTTGAAGAGCTTATATTCTAAAATATGCATTCCAAGACACAAAAAGGGTAGACAGAGAAACAGAAGTTAACTGATTTGCCTAAAATCGTGCAGTACCTCAAGGGCAAAGCCAGGAACACAACCCAGCTCTCAATGGTTCTTAGTCCCACGTCCAGCTCATTGAAACTCACTTGCCTCTTTGTCAAATCTAAGGTGGAAGAAACATTTAGAACCTACACTCTCCACAGTATTTACACAGAAACACACCATATGGGATAAGGACTACAACTCCAGTGCTAAAAATTAAATTCATAAAACATTAACTTCTGTGTTGCTACTCTATACAATTATTTCCAGTCATACATCATACATAAAATGCAACCATAAAAATGTATTTTAAATTATGTACACCTAAAAATATTTTATGTATATAACCTTACAGATTTGTTATCCTAACTTTCATAACACACAATCTTTGTTCTGCTCTAATGCAGACAGACCCCCCTGCTCCCCTTTTTGGTTGTTTGGGGGGGTTTTTGGTGGGTTTTTTGTTTGGTTTGGTTTTTGCTTTTTTGTTGTGGTGTTTTTTTGTTGGTGGGTTTTTTTGGTTTTTTGGGGTTTTTTTTATTTGGGGTTTTTGGTTGGTTGATTGGTTTGGTTTGGGGGTTTTTCAGGATTATTAGTAATCAAAAAATTGGTGTCAATTTATTCCATTTGAGCTTGGAAGTTTTCTCCTGAGTTCAGTCACGAGTCAGAAATATATCTTCCTCTTCCCCTCCCACCCAACCTCCCTATTTCATTTATTCAAAGAATAAATTCTTATGCGCAAAGGAGAAAGGTGAAAGAATAGATACTAAATACATAAATTAAATCAACTAATCCTAAAGCTGGGGGAATGATACCTTCCAAGTCTTAATCTTAACATTTCCTCTCCATCCCCTAACAACTAATTCATTAACAATTATGATTCTTAAGTGAAACTCCATATTTTTGGCTTTTACGTTTGATTAATATCGAAATATAACACCTCATAAAAACACTTTTGCAACTCAGGATGTAGTCAGTATCACTTATCTAGCATACGGGAGGCGTGCTGTGTTACGTACAGTAGAGCTGCAGTAGTCCAAACTGGAAAAGATACATAGATTAACTACTAAAACCAGATCTTCATCTAAAAAAGGAATGCACTGTTCCTGTTAAATGAAGATGAACAACAGTACTCTTGGAGACAGCTGCTTTTGATTCTTAAGGGTTAGGGATAAATCCAGTAGGACCCCAGCATGTAATGGTGCTTCAACTGTCAGAAGCAAATGCCCTAAACTAAGGGCAAAGCAAGGGTGCCAGCCAGATCCTAAAAGCAGACACTTTTGTCTTTTCTGGATTCAATTTAAGTCAACTGGTCTTCGTCCAGACTCTAATCTCCCTTCAAGCTCTGTTTTTATCTGTGAGATAGCCATGCCTGCAGTGGACTAAAGAGATTCATAAAGCTGCATGTCATCAGCATATTGTTGGCATCGAAGCCCGTGTCATGTCATTGTGTCCCCTAAGGGCTGCATGTAGATGATGAGCAGGAACAGAATAAAGGGGGGATGGAAATAAACAAACAAGAAACATCCACAACCAGGCAACTCGCCCCTCATTGATACACTCTTCTGCCAACTAAAGAAAGGTTTGTCTGGAGCAGTTTCTAATGTATTTACAGGGCAGCTAGACACAGCAAATATTTCAGCTCCTCTTACTAATAAATTGACCACCACCCGCTCAGTTTGACTCCAGGATCACCACAAGCCGGACCGAGAGGTAACCAGTATAGCATACCTGATCTAAAAAGGTCAGGTACTGAAAGGGGCCTCCGATGAAGAAAACATAGTACTAGGTCAAGAAAAAATTGGTAGATATAGCCACATGATCTGTGGCTATATCTACCACAGACACCTGACAGCCGACTACCATATTCTGTACACATAAAAAATAACAAGAATAATGGTGAAAACTAGCTGCTGCAGCAAATATGTAGACCTGTTGTAAAGTCACACTAAGTCTTTCGACTGAACAAGTCTACCTTGTTGTCTGGGAAGACCTACTGGGTTTATTACAACACAAAAAAGTAACAAAGAATAGTCGGTAACTAGTTGAATGAAACTACTTTACAAACTGGTGTTACACTGTATAAACTACTATATTGTTACTATTATATTGTGAATTATAATAGTTTAACTATTAGAATGGTTGTTATTAACTAAGTAGTTTCATTTCCAAACAGAGATTCCAAATTCATTATTTGGAAGGAGGAGAAAGGAAGAGTTAGTTTAGTGGGCTGGTTTTTGTTATCTTTGGAACTGCATATATACTGGTTTTGTATTCTTGGGTGGGAGCGGTGTTTTGTTTTTTGTTGTGGTGGTGGTTTGGGGTTTTTTCTTTAAATGTAAGAGAAAATACTGCCACATCTTCCAAGATTCAGAGCAAACTTTGCTACAAAATTCCAACCTAGAATTGACTACACATTGGATTCACACACTTCTATCTTTCTGCCATAATATGAAAGAGCTCAATTTGTAAACAACTGCAACAGAGAGTTAATTACTACAAATGCACCTTTTCTCATAAGAATGTGAACGAGACTGGAGATCTCGAGACCGCGACCTTGACCTGGACTTCCTTCCAGATTTTTTACGGCTGTATGTTCTGCTGCCTGAGGAGCTACTTGAAGATGAACGTCTGCGGTGTTTCTTTTTCCTTCTGCTTCTGTTCTCTTCTTCTGTGTCCGAGGAGCGACGTCCCATTTTTAAACTGCGTAAAACCAAAAATTCTAAACTGTAAGAAAGTCTTGTGTCTACATTATGTTGTTATATATATATAAGTAGATAGTGTGTATGCGTATGTAAATAAACATAGCATTACACCATTTTAAAAGTCAGCATGTGAACAGAAAATTTGGCTTGCATGCAAAAATACAAATCAAGATTTTAATATCAGATGTCAACAAATTCATGTTATCAAGTAACTTGAAATTTACACTGTCAGCAAATTTGAATTAATTTATTATGGTATCTAATATATGTCATAACTTTTTATGAAAGATATTTTGTGACCATTTAAACAGATAAATGCACCAATAAAATCATTTCTATATCAGAATATATTTTCATTTTAGATTATTTTTACATTATTGCCTTAGATATTAGTTTTTCAGAAATTTTGGGAGTAATGTATAAGATACTTCAAATATCTGGTATTTCACTTTAAGATGCTATGCAATCACTAGTGCAGCATCTTTAATATGTTTAATTTACACCTATAAATGAGGATCCTTAATGCTTACACAATCAATAGAATGCAATCTATTAATTTCAGCTACTGATGTAACTCTGACATATTACAAGTCCTCCTATTTCTAGCATTAATGGGTTGAACTGGTTCCTTTTCCACAAACGAAATTCTGCCCTTACTCACACCTTTTACTGCCTAGGCAACACACCCTCATCTCCAGGGTAGAGACTGAAAACAGAACAAAAACCGAAATTCACTATTAAGTTTATGCTCAAATTCACAAAAGGTTTGCACACAAATACTAGTCTTCATTATGCTAGGCCTTTCAGTCAAAATGCACGATAGAGGGAAAACCAAACATGGTTAGTCCCACAGACAACATTTCTTAAACCTACATTTTCACCCTCAGGTTGCCAAGACAACTAAAACTGTTTTGCACAGTCATAGGTGCTTCAGTACTACAGCGGTGGATCTAAACACCCAAACAGGCATGGGATTTGCAAAGCCAGTGTACTGGGACCAACTTTCCCAAGGAAGCCTTGCAGGCAGTTACATTCAAAGCACAATAAATATACAGGCACTGCTGCACTTGACAGAATTTGAAGACTATGCCAGAGATGCAGGTTGTTGTCAGATTGAGACACACTCCTCCCTCACTGTGGAAGCTTGCCCTAAGGATTGCCAGATCCCTGGAGCCGGGCAATGAAGCTACAGCAAGCACAAGTCAAGAGTCAAACAAGCACTTTCCAGAAGGATGTCAAGTTCTGGACCTGGCATCTAGTTCAAGGAGATATTTTACCCAACAGTTGTTTAATGCAACATACAAGACAATCTCTTAATTTTCTTTGATGTTCACTAGACTTCACTCACCATCACAATCAAAACAGTAGCTACGTAAACTCACTCCTAAGTAGCCAAATCTCTGCGAACTGCAGACAGCTCTTCCACATGCAACTCAGAGCTATCAGTTCCACTCCTGCAGCCAAAAGTGCCTACAAATTTGGCATTACTAAGCTTTGCTGCAGTGATTCCCTCCATTATTTACTTCATTCTCAATAGTTTCTGTTTTCACCACTTTAAAACTGGTCCTTCAAATAACAATCTAAACAAACCATTTTTGAAATATTCAACTTGAACCAGCAAATTTTTGAAGGAGGAACTGCCACACAAGAGAATTTCTTTTTTAAATTATTTCTACCATCTTACAAATGTTATTCTGCACAGATTTGGAAAAAGACGGAGGCAGTACTTTACAGACTATTTTATCGCATTTAACAAACTATAAATTTAATTTACAATTCTGTAGAGAAATGCCAATTTATATCAACACACCATCTTGGGCAGTCATTTTATACTTTTCCCCTCACAGTAAAAGACTTAGAGAGCTCCAAGCTACTAAGTTAGTCAACAGTAAAACAAAGCTCTTCAAATACATATTGATTGAACAATCTTCAAATGACCATGAATCTGAATCTCAAACTTAAAGTGAGCGGAACTGCTGGAAAAGATGAAACTACAATCTAAGTTAAAAGCTCACAGACCACAGCTCATGTCAGCAAGATTAATGAAATAGACCAGAGAAACAAAAAGTACAAAAAACATTTCTGCCGAGATATTCGCCACTTCATAAGAATACCATTATGAGCCAGAACATTACACTTCAACGTATGTATCTTCTGCTGTCTAACTTCCTTTTTTTTCCCCCATCAGCTTTCTTCCCCATTTGGACCTCTAACTGGATTAAGCAGTGCACAAAACTAGTGAAACATACTATGTAAATCTCCACTTCGTGTCTTCAGGACCAAAGAACGATATGCCATGCCCCTTCTCTATAACAGGACAAGTCCAACAGCATACTTGAGCCTCAGGAGCTCCAGAAGCACTGGGTTTACTGTGGATAAGCTACAGGACAAAGGCACATAAATGACTGACACCATGCATGTTCCAGAGTTTCCACTGTAAAAGAGGTTGCCAGAAGCAGACTGTTGATCATGGAACAACATGCACAGCTGAGACCTAGAGCTGTCTCCTATGGGGATATGTTGGAAGTACACAGGCGACAGACAACTTTGTCTGACAGGCACTATCTTTCACCAGGGTCTTTAGACATTTTCTGGCAAAGACACTTCTTACAAACAAAGCATTTGAGCGCAGTCAATTATCAAGACTTGAAAAAGGTTAGCATTCTCCCTGACAACTGCCTAGTCCCTCCATACTCCTTAACCTGGGAACATGGATTGCCGGCATTGATTGATCACACCAGCTGAAGCCTGATGGACAGGAGAGTCATTCTGGTGGGTCAGCAGTGGTTCATATACCACTTCCACAAACAGAAGTGTATAATAGCACCCACAGATCACAGAGAACTCAGATGACTCAGGGAACCTTAATTAACAAAGTAACAAGGGAAGTGAAGAAAAGGCAAGCAGAAAAAAATAAGGCTTATTACATGGCATCATATACTCAATCTCAGGGGGTTTTACAACCTGTTTCTAACTTTCTGTGTTTCCATACAAAGGCTGCAGATCCACCACAAAGACTTGTGCCATAGAGTTAACGGAGTTCACCCTTTCAGCTATTGGGAATCCCATTTTTAAGGCTCCTCACCCCTACTTTTCAGGCAGAAGCATTAAGCCATATGTATTTGCAACAGGAGATGTGCTTCTGCAAATCCCAATTTATGTGTTGGTGCTGTGGAAGATACAGCTCTCAATGCCTGCTAAGATGCAAGAGGCTTTTATCCTGACTATGGGAACAACACTATGAGGAGGAGAAGAGGAGGAAGAAAAGGTATATTAACAAGCACCACCAGCAAATGAACGGTTTCAAATGAACCTAAACCTGGTTTACAACCCAGGCGTCCATGGAGAGACAGTCTCCTGACCGCCACGTCAGTGAGGCTCATTCTTTCCCATTACCCAGCCCCAACCTTCCCTCTGTGTGGTTCTCATTCACTCTTAGCATATTCCCTCACACATTTCTGAATTTAGGTCAAACTACTCTGGTCAAACAGCAAAGGAACACTGAGAGTTCAGAAGATGCAGTCTCAAGATACGAGAACCCCCAAATAGCTACAGGGAAACTCATGCTGAAGCCTGAACTGGAACATAACATCACCAAATTCATTAGCTACTAAAGTATTTTTGAAGGCTCTAGCGAATGTGAACTTCAACACTGTGAAGGCTTGAAATTTGTCTGAAATTGAACAGCTCTTCAGTGGGATGATTAGCACCTGGACCTGGTAAATTTAAGTCCCTGTTCTGGAGCACAGGCCTGTTGGAGTATCTAAAAGGCAGGTCCTCCAAGGCCTTTGGTTTCTTAGTAGTTTTTGTTGAGGTCTTGTTTCTGAAAACTGATGCTGCAACATTTGAAATGAAAACAAAGTGCATACTCTCACACATGCACTTTGTCAAAAGAAACACCAACCTCAAAAATTTCAAACCAACTACTTACATTTGGCAAAGTTATAAATAGTGCTACCAAGCTCACCTTCAAACAGGTAAGTAACCTCCACTCTGCATTTAAAAATGTAAAGAAAAACATAGATGACAAGAAACATACTTCTTTAGACAAATCTATTGAAAGAGAACAAGGTACACTTGAAGCATATGCTCATTGATCTGATCTTGTTCAATCTTGATTCATAAGATGTTGGAATTATTTCAAGTGCACAACACATTTTCAAACATAAGTTTCAAATTATTACTGTATTTACTACAGGTTGTAAGAAAATAATATTGTTTGGTTAGTTTTAATCAGAGGCTGTTCTCCAGTAAACATTACTGCAGCAGACTACATCTTGAGCACAGCATCTAATTAAACAATACAATCTTTAGTTACCACAATCAGCCAGAAGCAATGAAGACAAAATAACCTCCACATTTGTTTAGCATCAAATCCAAACAATTTACATTTGTCAGTTACCAAGAAACTTTGATTACAACTGACTCGCAATAACCACTAACCACCTTCCCAGTTTATGCAGCAACTCTACAAACAAGATCTTTTGAGAAATATAACCAGTTAGAAGGGCATTAATGGAAAATATACTTCAGCCATCTCAATATCCCCCTTCTTTCCTGCTGAACTGTGCGAGTCCACTTATAGGAGAGAACCAACAAGTCAGGAGGAGATGATACATGAGCTTCAGCCAGGAAACAAAGCTAACTGGAGTAAAAATTATTCTAAGGTCTCAAACAAACATGCTTACTAGCTAATAAGCGGGATTCACAGTGTTACTAATGGCAACGCTGCTCCCCAAAATAGGGAAACCACAAGCAGGCAGAGTAAAAGTCTCTCTCAGATAGCATGTATGCAGATGAAAGACTGCCTTTGTGTCTACCTCCGCCAAGCCTGGAGTTACATGGAAACTGTCCCTGCTCTACAATTCAGAAAAATTGCTCTCAGAGGAAGAGATTTGATCAGACAAGACAATAATGTGGCTGTTCTCAAGAGGACAGCAACCTGAATTGCTCTTGTTGATTTTACATTCCTAGCCAGCAGTACCTCTTCCCCTCATCAAGTTTCCAGATCTCTAGAGGAAGAGTACCTGAATCGAACCTACCAAGAGAGCTACCTGCTTACCCCAGAAGAAAGTCTAGAGACCAAAGAAACACAGGAATTCAGCTACTTTCTTATGACCTCTCCCATAGGAACAAGAATCCACACACACCACACATACCAGAACACTGTCTTCTGGTTACAAAAAAGATGTCCTCTTTGACAGTTACATCAGCAGTATTTTTCAAAATTGTTTATTTTGAACTTAAAGAAAGTTTGCCTCAATTCAAAATCATGAGCGAACAATTTATCTATAATCAGCCTAATTCAGTTTAAAATCTTTACATTTTAAAGTGGGGCAAAAAATAGGCTGAAGGAGACACCACACGCCCATGGCCATCCATGAGACCGCCAGCAAAGCAGGGAGTTGAACCAAAATCTCAAACACCAGTACGATGCTCATCTATTAGGAGATCACCTCCACAGGCCGCCTTTTGCTCAATAATTCTTAATTTTAGAAACTGGCCTCCCATGACATAACTACATTTTCCATACTTGAGGCAGTAAGAACTACAAACACTCCCAATTTAGATCACTAAGGGCATTAATTAATCAGCATTTCTTCCACATAACCAACTTTCAGAATAAGCTTCGAGAACAGCTAAGTTGACATGAACTTCATGATGCAGCTTTTAGTATTTCTTTTAAATCGAGTTCTAAATACCTTTCTCACTTGTGGAACATAGGATCGTGCTATCATGGGGTATAGGATTGTGTTAAAACGTTAAAAATAACATGTTTAAAATTTGTCCCAGGACTTTAGAATGGATAAACTGTTCAAAACCAGCTTCATTCATATCGGGAGGGAAGGAGAAAAAAAGAAAAAAAAAAAAAAAAAAAGGACCCAAATTGTATTTAGCTGAAATATAAAATGGAAATACCTAAAGTCACTGCTATTTGAAATAGCGCATCACATACAGGAAAAAAAAAAACCCAACAAACAATTGCATACCTTCTTTACCTATGCTTTCACAGACAAAAGCTGACAAAGTAAGATTCGACGTGAATGATTCCCACATTCACAAATCAAAGAGTAAAGGCTCCAAGGGCAGATGAGCAGGTGCCAGGGACTGTCACATCCCAGGAGGTACGTGCTCCCCACTCACATTCTCTGAGCCCTGGTAATATACAACAAGGGGAAAGGGACTTGAAAAAGACCAGGAAGGAAACAGTTACTAGTGCCCCATGTCAGTTTCCCACGGAAACAGACTGTGTCAGTTTCACACCTGTCAGAAACAGGACCAGAATCAGAACAAACGCGCCAGGACTGGGCTCTGCCGGTCTGTGGGAGCGCTCCTCTCTAGCGCTGCTCCTGCGCTACCCCGCACACGCGGCAAGAGGCTGCTCCTGCAAGACACGGACACGTTTACGACCGGGCCGATCGCCTCTGCCGGTTCCGGCGTTGCCCGCAGCCCCGCGAGGGCACGGCAGCGCCAAACCGCGAGAAGCCGAGCCTCTGACCACGGGAGACCCCGCGGCCAGCGCGGCAGGCCGCGAGGGGAAACAACACGCACCGCAGAGCGCAGCGGCCGAGCCCCGCAACACGGCGGGAGCCAGTCGTGGGGCCCCGCCACAGCCCAGGGAGGGTAGGCCGTGGCGGCGCGGCCCCGCCGCCGTCATGGCAATAGCGGGCAGGCCCGCCCCACCAACCCCCGCCGGCCCCGCACGGCAGCCAGGGGTGGCCGCGGCCCTAAGGACGACCAGCAGCAGCAGGCCTCAGTGCGCGCCTGGCCCCCACGGCGCCCTGCCTCGCCCCCGACAGGGGTGGGCTCACCGCCGGGCCCCACGCGTTACCTGAGCGACAGAGCAGCCAGGCCGGGCCGCGGGAGAAACAGCACTGCCGGGCCCCGGCTGCCGGTTTGAGCTCAGCGCGTTCCTGGGCGGCAGGCAGGCAGCAGCAAGCCAGCGCCGAGCTCATCCAGGCGGCCAGGCAGCGCCGCCGAGCGCCGAGGAATCGATGCGGCGAGCTCCCCGCCCCGGCGGGGCGAGCCCCCCACGCACCACGCGTGCCGGGCCGAGCGCCGGTGCCGGGGTCCCCGTTGCCCACGGGCTGCTACGGCGCATTGCCCGCACCGGGCGCCGTGTGGCAACCGCAGCGGCTGACCGGCATGTTGCATCGGCACGGTGCGGGCCGCCTCCCCCACGGGTGACGGTCTCCGCGCCGGGGCGAGGCGCGGGGACAGTGGCGCGGGGGATTTCTCGTTTCAACTCGAAGCTATTAACGAGGATCGGTGTTTCCCAGCACTGGCAGCCAGCCCCGTGGCCGAAGGGGCAGCGCTCCCCTTGCGGCGTGGGTTCCGCGCCGGGGCCGGGCTGTGCTCGGCAAGGGAGAGACCACCCGTGCGAGGCGGGCACGTCCCGGGCCGAGCTCAGCCTCCGCCGGGCGACGCCGAGAAACGCAACGAAACAGTTTAAGACCTACGGTTAATTCCGTTTTTTTGCGTAATTATCTTAGTTTAACGCGAGCTTCCGAGCCCGCGACCCCCGCTACGGGAACAGCGAAATGTTGCGTGTGGATAAACGAAACGTAAGGGCGATCATCTCCCCTGTCCGTCCTGTCCGCCCGGCGCCCGGCGGGACCGGTTCACCAGCGGCGGGATCGGCTGTGCTGCCTGCGGCGGGGAGACAGCAAACTGGTGCCTATCGCGGCGGAGGCGAGTTTAATTGGGTCTGAAGAACCGCTAATTCCATTTTCGCTGCCGTACCTGCCCCAGTAAATAAACGCTGCTTTATGTAAAGTCATCCTCGCAGGGGTCAAATGAAAAATCAATGAGTAGGCAGGAGTTAAACAATTTTGAATAATTTATTAGAATTCTAGCAAAGGTAGGAGAGGAGCCCTGTCAACAAAAGTGCTCTCCTAATGGGATTTAAACAACAAAGGGAAAACAATATTAGCAATAAATAGCGTAATTCGCTCTAATCTGATGCCTCAATTCGCCGTACGAGCAAATGCTAACGATGTGGCTGTATTTATTTGTCACTGCCAATTAGCCGGTCATTGATTGGGGGCATTTGGGCGCCCAAGGAGGAACTTTCTTGGTTCCCCCGGGGCCGGTTCCGCGGTTGCGCGGCGCACCGGGCAGGCTCCCAGCGGGAAGGGTGGGGGGGATCGGGGGGTTCGGGGCCGCCCCGAGCCCCGCGGGGCGGTGCGCGGGCGCGGAGCCTGCGCGCCCCCCCCCCGGCCGCCCCCCGTTGTGGCCACTCCCCCGCAGCCCCGGCCCCGCTCCCGCGCCGCGCTAGCCCGGGACCTCGCGCCCGGGCCCGCACCTAATTACACTAATTAGGGCACGGCGGGCGGCGGGCGGGCAGGCGGCGCCCCGGGCGCGGTGCCCCGCGGCGGGCGGCGCGGTCGGGCGGCGGAGAAGGGGTCCATTCAGAGCTCCGAGGGGAGGTAATTCGCCAGGAACAAGGGGCAGGCTTTGCAAAGTATAAATAGTGCCACTTCAATCGCGGCGTCGCTATCAGACCCCGAGAGCCCTGCACGTCGGGCGGCACAGCTCAGCACGGCTCGGGGCGCCGCCGGCAGTCTGCCCCGTGGATGCCCGCCCCGGGAGTCGGGGCAGCGCGCCCCTGAGCCGCGGCCATGGAGGAGCTGACGGCGTTTGTCTCCAAGTCGTTTGATCCCAAAGCGAAGGAGAAGAAGGAGCTCATCACCTACCGCGAGGTGCTGGAGAGCGGGCCCTTGCGCGGCGGCGGACCGCGGGAGAGCGGCGGAGCGGCGGCGGAGCCGGGCCGTGAGGAAGCGGGCAGCCCCGCGGGGCGGGCGGGCGGCGGGCAGTCCCCGCCACGGGAGCACGACGCCGCCGCCGAGAGAGCTGCCGAGGCGGCCACCCCTAAGCTCAGCGACGGTAACGGCGGCACCGGGGGCTCCCCTTCCTCCCTTCTATCCTGGCTGGGATCGGAACGCGGGCGGTGGCCGCGCACTGGGCGAGACGCGGTCGCGGGTGGAAGGGGCTCGGCAGCGCCCGTGGGGATGCTGCGACAGGCGTTAGCGGGCGGCTTTCCATGTTTTCCTAATTACGGGAAATATGCAGCCAGCCCTGAAGTTTATATAAAAATATTTAAACAAGCGTTTAAGTTGCTCGCGACGCGATCTGTTCCTGGTTACCATCCCGCGGGAAGCCGCTCTGCCAACGAAAGCCCGGGCTCGCCGGCCCATTCGTTATCCCACGGGTCGCGGACGCGCGTGGGGCCGCACCGCGATGCACCGTCTCCATGGTGTGGAGTTCCGCACCCCCAGCTCCTTTTCTTTGGAGAAGCCTCGCGGCTTGTTCCGCGCGTTTCTAGCGCTGGGGCAATGTCCGCGATGCCCGTACTGGGGACGCTCTCAGGAGCCGGGCCGCGCCGGCGGAGCAGCGGCGGGGGTTCTGCGCCTGGCCGCGGGGCAAGGCCCGTCGCTGTGCGGGCGACCCGCGGTTCACAGCCTCCCTTTTGTTCGGACGAGCGTTCCCGGCAGGGTATCCTTAGGAAGCGGCGATGAACGGATTTGCGCGAACGAGCGCGGGGAGCCGGGCCGGGCCGGCACGCAGGTCCCGCGGAGCTCCGCGCAGGGACTCCGCGGCGCGTCTCTGGCAGCAAATTAAACAACGAAAACAGAAACCGCGGGTGCAGAAGGGCCGCTCTGGTCCGCGGAGCGCGGCGGGGACCTGTTGCTGCGCTTCCTCCGAGCGGGGTGGACCTCCTGGCCGGCTCGGGGCGGGGGGCGGCCCTCCGAGGCCCTTCACTGCCGCAGCCGTTACCGGAGCCGAGTGGCGGGGCCCGGAAAGGCAGCGGCTGAGGCGGGCCTCGCGCGGCCCGCAGGCCCCGCCGGCGCCGGCCCCGGGGAGCTCCTGCCTGGTTCTCCTCCTCCCCCGGCTGCCGGGAGGGGGGCGGTGGGCCGGTGATCGATCCCCGGCAGCCTGGACCGCCCCCCCTCCCCCGGCCCGGTCCGGCTGTCTGACCGCCTGTGTCATGCCCAGTCTCCCCAGAGCTGAAGGAGCGCAAGGAGGATGCGAAAGCGATGGACGAGGAAGGGCAGACGAAAATCAAGCAGAGGAGGAGCCGAACGAATTTCACCCTGGAGCAGCTGAACGAGCTGGAAAGGCTTTTCGACGAGACCCACTACCCGGACGCCTTCATGCGGGAGGAGCTGAGCCAGAGGCTGGGGCTCTCCGAGGCCAGGGTGCAGGTAGCCGGGCCGGGGTGGGGGGTGCGCTCGGTGCTTGGTACAACCCGCCGGGGCCCTGTCCCCGCCGCTCCCGACACGGCTGTCAGGGCGGTGTGGAGCTCCCCGCACCCAGCAAATCCCTAAAATTGCCTCCCGAGGTGTCTTGCGGCTCGGTCCACTGCCAGCTCCCCGCCCGCGTTCACCCCCGGCAGCTGCGGTGGCTGTGCCCCGGCGTGGGCTCCTGCGGTCGCATCAATTAACTTTATAGGTGTAGTGATCGTAAACTGAATTAGGAACTGCTAAGCGTCCCCGAAATTTACAATCGGTTTCTTTTCCTAGCTGTTAAATCTCGGGGGAAGAGGCGCGAACGCTGAGCGAAGGGCATAGACCGGCTTTGTTCGGATTTAGGAACTACAACACTTTGGGGCAAACCCAGGCTGCTCTGAGCGCTCTCCCGCACGGAGAAGCCGCAGCTTCCTCTAATTTAACCTCGGGCTGCCCGTCCAGAGTTTTCCCACATCGGTTCCTGGGCTGGTTTCTGCGGGTTTGGTCGGGATGAGATTGAGCGTGAAGAAGAGTCTGGGCTTTGCCCGGCTGGGGAGGAAGGTGGCTTTTCAATGGGAAAAAATGTAGCTGCTCCGGTGCGTTTCCGTTGGAGTAATAAAAAAGGGGAAAATGACAGTCGTTGTTTGAGTACATGGAGCAGCTTTAGGCCCCCAACATCTGCAGCTGCTCGGAAATCTGGCTGTAAGAGATATCACCACCACCATGCCCCACACCCTCCCATTCCGGTGCACCCGCGATGGGGTAGGAATGGGGCAGGACCTGCCACATTGAACTGAAAAAGGAATAATCGGCAGCTTCGGGCACCGCCGGCTGATCCAGGGAGAAAAATAGAATACTTAAAGCTTTCATTTTCCCGCTCCCTCGTTTCTCCGGCTGTTTATGCCCAGGAAATGTTTTAGCAAACCCAAAGTTGCTGGGCTTCAACTTGGCCGTGAGGAACGGTGGAGGGCGGCGCTGCCTTCCGCGGGCTCCGCGCTCCACAAAGGCGGCGAAGGATGATCATAATCCGCGCTGCCAGCGCGCAGGGTGCGGAATAAGTTTTGGAGATTTACATAGATTAACTCCACTCCCTTTAAATCCTTCCGGAAAACGCTTGGCAATAATATTTTTCCTTCGCCTCCGCAATGATTTGTAAATCACGAAATGGGAGAGGGCGAGCGCAGCAGCCGTGCAGGTTTGCTGGCGGAGGAAATCACGTTTATATTCGTCTCTTCTAGTAAAGCCTCAAAAAGAGATATTTTGTTCTATTTTATTTTTATTTTTTGGCCGCTGGGAAGGGTTGCCTGGTCGGGGTGGCGTCTGAAATGCGGTTCCTTAAAGTAGGAATGTTTTCAGGCGTGCTCTCCCGCCTTCTCTCCCTGCCCTCTCTTCCCTAAGCAAGAGAACTTGGTTCTAGGAATTTATTTCAACGATTTCGTTTCCAATATTAAAAGTACGCTGTCTGAGGTGCAGCTTTTTCTGTGGAAGCACATTAGATTATCATGATAATGAGAGAATTATTCTGCTTCTGTGCTACACTCCACTGCACAGAGGAACGGGGGGGGGGGGGGGGGAAGAAAAGAAAAAAAAAAAGGGGGGGGAGGACACGAATAAAAAAAGAGAAAAAAGAAAACCTAAACTTCTTTGTAGTGAAGCTTTGATGACAGTATTACTCCCCCTCCCCCCAAAACTCCCAAAATAATAATTTAAAAAAGTGAGTTATGAAACTCCTTGATGTTTACTTTTTCTTGCAGATAAAGCTAATTAATTTCTTTATTAATGAGTACGAGGCATGATGGTGCAAACATCCAAACCCCATGTCACCAATCAGTATTCGATGTCGGGGGGGGTGTTCAGGTCTTCCAGGCTCCCACTGCGGACAGGGGAGCCCGCGGCTCAGCCCCTCACTCCTGTGGGGGGAGCGCTCCGCGGGTGCCCATTACATTTTAATTTTATTTTCTTTTTTCTTTCTTTTTTTTTTGTTGTTGTTTTTGTTGTTGTTGTAATGTTTTTTTTTTATTTCCTCACCTTTTGCCTTTTGGGACTCATGTGCCAGGGGCTGCCCTGGGCGCGGGGTGGGGGGCTGGAGCCCAGCCAGTGCTGCAACCGGTTTCTTTGTCTGTCGGGTTTGTTGTTATTGTTATTATCCGCGGGTTTATTTTTATTCCCCTTGGTCATGACCCCCGTGTGTCCCCCCTGCCGTGTCCCCTCAGGTCTGGTTCCAGAACCGAAGAGCCAAATGCCGAAAGCAAGAAAACCAACTGCATAAAGGTACTGGGAATGATGGGGGGATGTGGTGTGTTGACACGCGTGGAGGGGCTCTTCCGCACTGACCGCTTCCCGCTGCCTCCCGCAGGGGTGCTGATCGGTGCCGCCACGCAGTTCGAAGCCTGCCGGGTGGCTCCCTACGTGAACGTGGGTGCGCTGCGGATGCCCTTCCAGCAGGCAAGTGGCGGAGGGGAAGGAGGGGAAGGGGCCGGGGCACACGCGGGTCCCGCCGGTCGCGGGTGGGTGCGGGACGCACACGGGCCCCGCCGCCACGTGCCGCCCGTCTGTGTGTTCCGCCCCGCAGGTGCAGGCGCAGCTGCAGCTGGACAGCGCCGTGGCCCACGCGCACCACCACCTCCACCCGCACCTGGCCCACGCACCCTACATGATGTTCCCCGCGCCCCCCTTCGGGCTACCGCTGGCCACGCTAGCAGAGTCCGCGTCCGCCGCATCCGTGGTGGCTGCCGCCGCTGCCGCCAAGACCACCAGCAAGAACTCCAGCATCGCCGACCTCCGTCTTAAGGCCAAGAAGCACGCCGCCGCCCTGGGGCTGTGACAGCATCACAAAATAAATGGTGGGGGGAAGGAGAAAAAACCCCAAACCCTCCCAAAAGCACCCCAAAACCCGACCCACCAAACCGGGAGAGGCGAGGGAGCGCAGAGACGGATGGGGGATATACACTTATTTAAGGAATTCGAGGAGCTGGACGCGCAGCCGGGGAGTTCATAGGTTTTAAACTGACCTTTTTCTGCGAAGTTCACTTTAATACAAGAAATTTGATAAGAGAGGCGGGCCTCCCTTCATGGTGCATCAGACACTTGAGTCTAACAACCACGTCTGGAGTAGCAGCAAGAAGAAGAGAGAAAGATGATGATGAAGAAGGGAAAAAAAAAAAAATTAAGAAGGAAAAAAATAATTTAAAAAGGACAATGATTTCTCTGCGAATTTCTAATGGGAAACTGTCCGGGATACTTCTTCCAGCAGCAGCATTCCGGTTGCATGTATTTGTATTTCATTGATTGAGTCCTTTGATTCACTTGCACTTCACCCTCATCTTTAGTAGAAAAAAAAAAAAAGGGGGAAAGAAAAAAAGGGAAAGAAAAACCAAACGGATGTGGCTGGGTTCTGTCCCTTTTCATCTCGTAGGGAAGCAGAGAGAGAGGGAGATCAAGTACTACCTTTCCACTCTTAAATCCTTGCTGGTCCTTTGCTGTCCCACCTCTGAAATAAAAGGGAGTGGGAAGCACCGGGCAAGTGGAGCGTGGATCCTTTCACCAGGTCTCTTGTCCTGGGGGCAAAAGCTAAAGGGGAAAAAAGAGAAAAAATACATTTTAAAAAATGGAAGGAAAGGGGAAAAAAAAAACGGGGGGGGGGGGGGGAGAAAAAGAAGGAAAAAAGAAAAATTAAAAAAAAAGAGAAAAATGAAAAAAAGAGAAAAAAAATGTAAAGAGTATTTAATTCCCAACCACCACTTTACACCACGGCAAATTCCAATAAGAGGTACTGGGTACGTGTAAAATATGTTGATACACACGAACAAAGTTTATTTTGGCTATAACTTGTGAATTGATAGTTGACTGTCAGACATTTACATTTTATCTCATAAAGGTGTATCTATTCACGTAACCTTGTGATTTTTGTTTATTATTATTATTATTATTGTTGTTATTATTTGGAAGACGTGTCGCTATTTAACCTGGGCACCCTGCAGTCTGTGGTGGTCATCCCAGTTTGCCATCGGACCCTCATGGCCAAGGCAGAGGGAAAGCTCTTCTACGCGAACTTTGATCTGGACGGGCTTTGTATCTATTTGTTCTCCATGAAAACAAAATTATTTATATTGACCATATTTTTTCTAGTGTATTTTAAGTTATTTTAAAAAGGAAAAAAAAAAAAAAAGAGAAAACAGGATGCTGTTATTTCATTACATCTGTTGTCAGTACAATATATTTTGTTTCGCTCAGGTTGGCTTCACCTTTTTTAATCCGTTTTCGACGTCACGAATTTCGATAAGTGCCAAGTAAATGAATTTAAGACACTTTGCGACAGATTGACTACAAAGGGGTAACGTTTCAGTGGACGGTTTCCCGCCACTTCTGGTACTGTTAATATTAAATCATCGGTGATATTCTTTCTTTTCTATGTTTACACCTTCTGTAGAACTCGCACGTTTCTTTCTGCTCCGTTGATATCGCGACATAGCGATAGCGCCCAGCACGGCGGGGGAGCACCGCTCGCCTCCGCGCTCCTTTCGTTACCGCTTTTTGAGAGTTTTCCTCAGTTTCGGCTTCACAAAACTTAACGCGGCGTTTTGGTTTGGCTTTCTTTTGAAGAGAAACAGACCAGTGGAAGCTCTATAGTAACTGTGTCTTTGCGAGTTCTGTCAAGTTCCCTCAGGTAATAAAATCGAGGAAAGTGTCGTGGCTCAACATGTCTTCCCAGGGCGGGAGCGGGGCGATGAGCGCCCCGCTCCCCGCCTCGACGCACCGGCCCCGTCCCTCCCCGCCGCGCCTGAGACCACGCCGCCGAGGCACCTTCCGAGGAGAGCTCCGTGAGAAGAGGGCGCCAGCCCCGGGGATGCTGGGGGAAGCGCCCGCCGTGGCAGTCTCTATGACGGGAAGGCGCCCGCCCCGGAGTCCCCGCGCCCAGCCCCGGAGGCCGGGCAGCTCCTGCGGGTAGGGGCCCGCCTCGGCGCGGCGAGGGGAAGAAGCCAGGCGCTGCGCAGGGGAGCGGAGCGGGACTCGCCGGACTCGCCGAGCCCCCGCCGAGCTCCTCGCCGGGGAAGCGGCGGGCTCCGGCGAGCCGTGACCGCTCTCCGTGGGGAAGGGCACTCGTGGGCCCGGCCGCCGCCAGGCTGCGCGCAGCGGGGGGAGCCGGTGGCGCCGCGGGGTCCCGGGCAGGCCGAGCGGCCGCGGGCGGGTGGCGGAGGCTGCTGGCCAGCGGGAACGAGCGGGCCGGGCCGGGGCCATGGACTGTCCCTCCGCAGGAAGGAACCCTCCCGGGGAGGGCTGCAAGGAGCAAAATCAGCTCCGGCATTTATATGCTAATAACGGGTGGGAAATGATAGATTTTATGTTAGGTAAACCAGCTTTATTTAAGCAAAAGTAAGATACTGCTAATTATAAAGTCAATGAAACTAACAGTGGTGTCGATTGATCCCCGAATAAAGAAGTTAATTAATATGTGCACAAGCAGCTAATATTGCAGCGTGGTCACTGCGGCCCTGCAGTTCACCTCCCAAGCAGAGCCTCGAACGTTCCCAAGACCACTCCAAATAAACTTGTCACATCTTACCTGCTCGGTTTAAAATACAACTAGTTTAAGTACAGTTGCCTAACAGCCTTGTGCAGGTTATTGATGTATGTAATGTAAACTGTGATGGATACATACAATGTGAATTTCCGATCTTTACAATATGCTCAGATATTGGCATGCCTGTCTTCAAGATGATTGCAATAAAAAACGTGAAAAATGTGCTTTCATCATAACAGAGAAAGAGGATTGGGTGGTGTAAGAGAGCTGTGTATTTTTTAGTGCAGCTGTGATTAAAATAATATAGCCTTAACGGGATATTTTTGGACAGGAATCCTTACATTCCTGGTTTCCTTGGACTGGAATACCTAATAAGTCTATAGGCCGACAGAAGCTGGCCAGAACTCTTCTGTTTCTATTTTACTTCTCAGAGTGTCTGAACCTATGTAAAAACCCGTAGGTTTCATGAAATTTAATTGTGGGTGTCTCATGAGCCAGCCGGTGCACATACAATATATGCTTTCTGTAGGTAAAATTTTAGCATGGGGTTTACATGGAGATGTACTGGCCTGAGAGGGGGATTTGGAGAAGAGATCAAATAAATCATGTAGGAAGGGGTAAACACCTGTTTCTATCCTCGTAGAGCTGATCGCATGTTCGTGGCAGGACCTTACGCAGATTGTTTCTTGGTGAAGCAGCAGTTTCCACATTTTGTTCACTCTCTGCAGCAGCATGATGTTAGGTGAGCAGCAAAGTGCAATGGCAGCCAGATGTCTCACAGAACACTCCAGACACTGCTGCATGAACTCCTACCATAGATTTCAGCTCTCTATATAAGAACACCTAAAAGGAGAAAGAAAGAAAACGCCAGGTTTGCCCAGTGCATAAAAGCACATGAAAACGTGCTAGATGCTTTGTCTAAAATTGATAGGTCTCATATTGCTCATTAGCAGCTCAGCTTTATTCCAGGCAAGCTTTTAAGCAGCACACTTGAACTTTCCTTTCAGAAAAGCAGCATCCGAAGAGCGGTTGAGCCTCTGGCATCCAGCCGATGGTTCTGCGCAATAGCAGTCTGCCCATACGGGTACAGCGGTCCTTCAAGTGAACTGCGGCAGAGTACTCAAGGAATAAATAATGTGCTTTGTGTAACAGTACACACTGTGCTAACTGCTGCCCAGTAAATATTGATACTTGTCCAATTTTGTGGCTGTTCCCATTTAATTTGCCCTTGGATTTTCAGTTTCTCACAATTTCTGAGCTTGTTCAACCTTACCATGAAGTAAAAGTGAAAAGCACCTTAAAAGTCACCAACTGCATTGATTTAAAAAATAAAAGCAGCAGATTGGTATCACCCTTGTGTTTTTGAGATAAGCAACAAAATTCTGACAGGAACTGGAAAAACTGTGCTCATTTTTGTCCTTTGCTGCATTTAAGCTGCTACAGCCCCTGGTTTTGATGGAGGATCTAATAAATGTTCTCAGAAACATGGGTTGTCACTACTCACACTTTACATGAGCAGCCAGATTTCTCTCCAGATGTTCTTTAGGCAATTAAGTTAGTGTGAATGAAGAAAATTCTCAGTATTTTCTACACCATGAATCTTGCTAGTCCCATTGCAGAGAATGGCTTTTAGGATGCATTTACGCTGTTTTGCCAGTTGTTGCAGATTTTACTGACCAGGCAAAAGCTAAAATTCTAATGGAAAAAACAGCAGAGCCCTCAATGCCTGTCATTTTCCCATCGGTGTGATAACAGTGTGCCTTTTTTTGATAAAGGAAAGTAAAAAGCAGCACAAACCCAGCACCTCCCCAGTTTGAGTTTGATATTTGTTTTCCCCTGGCAGGTGCCTGTAAAGGCCTCCAGTGCGTGGTTTCTCCTGCTTGCAGGCAGCGTGCCTGCTAGGAGGGGAAGGCTGTGAGCATGGGGTGCTCCTGCCTGCAGGATCTGTCGGGGTCTGGTGTATCTTTTGTGTGTAATGTCACCCACGATTTGCACATACTAACACTCTGCCGACATATGGCTCTTGTTTTGTGCTGTGGAAGGCAGCCTCCTTTTCAGCAATAACGTTTTGCACTCATATGAGAGCCTTAACTTTTCCTAGAGAAGGAAGGTAAGCTAAAAGAATAAAAAAAGAAAAGCTGCTGCTTTGCTCCAGTGGCTAACGCTGCATAACCAGCCTACTTCTGTGGTCTCAGAAAGTGGGTGATTTGGACTTTCATGCCCCTTTTTCTGTCACCCTGACCCCAAGTTGCTAGTTCTTTCAGTAAGATAATGGAAAAAAATACGTATGCAAAGGAGAGTTGCAAGCCCATCTGCTTAGCCCTCCTTTTCTCTGTGGTAAACTTTTTAATACTGCAGCCATGAAAGATGTTTGAGAACATTTTCCTTCATAACACAGGTTTTATGGCCTCTGCACATCAGACATGCTGTTCATTAAACACTGATCTGATATCATCAGTCTCCTTTTACACGAGTAAAAATCACCCAGGAAGAATTCTGAGGGAGAATTCTGAAACGGGGAGATATAAAGTGCACCCACCATGGGCCACTGCTCTGAGCAAGGGGTAGTGTGACCTAGGCAGCAGCTACAGCCATTCTGTAGGATATAAACTTGTGGTTGATAAAACACAGTGCCAGAGTAGCCTAATCTTTTATGAACATCTTCCTCAAGTTAATTTAGAGAAGGAAGATAACAGTTTTAATAATGCCTTAAGAAAGTGCAGCTGCATCTCTGTTCAGGCTGACATTCCACATGTTACGGTCTAATATCCACCATGGTGCTCCACGCTTGGATTTCCCTCCAGGATCCTGGAAGTGCATCTGCAGGTCCCTAATGGCTTGTGCAGCCACGTGGCTGCAGGGTCGATCAGCAGCGCCTGCGCTTCCTTCCCTTTCTGCCCAGCCTGGTGCCTTTGTGTTTTGCTTTTTGAAAATGTCACCCTGGATTTTGTGTCTCCTGGAAGAGGCAGCAAGTGGATACAAGCTGGTCAACAGTCGCTTCTGTGCAGTTGACAAGCTGGTCAGCAGCTGTTTACATCCAACCCTCAATGTTTTGAATGCGCAGTTCAATAATGTCCCCTGCACCTCTATCATCCCTTGAGCTTTTTGGCTTCCTGTGTTTGCTTAAAGTGATCTTGTGTCACTGTGAAATGGTAAATACTGGCAATTTGCTCAGAACTCAGCGGCTGTGGAGTCACACTGACTTAACATTTCCTGCCCTGTGAAACCCAGCTATTTCAATTCTCCAGTCATCTACCTCTGACTAGAACCTTCAATGCCATGGTCACAAGCTCCAGCAAGATGTTAACATGCTCCACGCACTCCGTAACATGGGAAGCATCTTGTCACTCCAATGTTATGTGGCCACTGCCTCAATTCCTATTTCCCCAGGAACAATTTAGACCTACTATTTTATTTTCCTAATAGGAGGAGAACATATCCTATTGGTCACCATTAATGCAAATGCCAGATGCATCTTGTACATGATAGAGGAGTGAAGCCATGTTTGAACACAGCTCACACTAGAAAGAGTGCTTGGAAAATAAGATTTGGCCATGTTATTAGAAAGTATCTGAATTTTGGATGCAACCACAAAAAGACACAACATTTCTTGGAGGTTATTTTAGTTTACTGACTAAAATAGTTCTGGTGAGAGCTGGGACCAAGACATCACTCTTCCCAGTGTGCCAGAGGGTCACAGAGGGCGCTTTAGCCCTTGGACTGTGCACCATACTGTGGCAAAGACAGCAGTGTGCAAACCGTTAGTATTGACACCACCACACTTATGAATATCTTAGTTGTCCTTTGAGTAAATAGTTAAGTGGTGGAAACTTGGCAAGCAATTACTAAAATTGTTAGTCTGCTGAAAATCAAGATACTGCCTGTAGCCGGTTGTAAAATAGCTGTGAATACTCAGATCATCTTTTATGCCATTCCTCTACTTAATATGTATATGTTATTTATTATGCAGATTTGATTTTATGAAATATTTAGATTTGGAAGTGTTTTGACATGTGGTAATCTTTAGGAAGAAGGTAAACATAATCTTTTTTAAAGAAAATGTAAATAAAGTATTCCCCCAAAATACCTTTGAGAGGTTAAATGGAGGACAATGGGAACCACATGTAAATGCCCATGCTGTCCCCGTGCAGGAACATTTGTATGGGTTTCCACTGACTTTGTTGACTGCTGCAGAAATTTTGCTTGGATGAAAACCACAGTACCAAACCTATAAGAAAAAAGAAAACAACAGGCTAGTGAATTAACTAGGTTTGGTACATTTTAAATATGGCTTGTTATCGTAATTACTTGAACAGGCATTGATATAAAGAAATGCATTGCCATAACATCTGTCCTCACTCTGGAAAGGGATGCTAACTTATCCATATGGTTTCTGGCAATTTTTTAAGATAGTTTTCCTCCTTGTTCAGTACCCACAGGTGTGATTTTGGTTGTTCTTATACTGCTGCAGCTGCCAGTCTGCAGGAGAAGATTCCGTGATAGGATCTGTTCCTTTTAAACAGCAGATTCTTACATAGTGTAACCAGCGGTAGCTCTGTCTTACACTCATTGCATCAGGAAAGGATGTGATCCTTAGTGGGTTCTGTCTGTCCTTGTTTTATGCAGCTGACAAACAGCTTTATAATATGAAGCAGATGAAAATTTTTACATATGTGATCAGCTTAATTACAGAAATAGTTTGCAATATTTTCCTACCTAGGTAAAGGATTTTGTCTGAATTTCAAAAGTAATTTAACCACAGTAATACTTCTCAAGGAAAGGTAAATATTTGTAACTCATAAATTGGTTTATGTCCAGATGTAATTAGTTTAGATTAATTTCTAATGGACTCTTTTTGCTCATAATCAAGAACTTATTTTCATAGGCCAGGGAAATGCCTGTGAATTTTCTCTCCAAGATTTCTTTCATAACATCTGCACTGAGACTTCTCGGTTAAACAATGGAAAGGCAGGATTTACAGAGTGTCAGCTCACCATTCTGTTCCTACAGAAAGATGAATTAAGCCTTCAGTTATAAAAGGAACATATATACTTCAAAACAATTGTTATTAGCCAAGATATGTCCAAGGTCAGGCTACGTTATGTATGGTGTATTCCTAGGAGTAATTTATCTTACAGCTATTTAAAGCATGAATACATTTGAAGTTTTTCCAAGTTTTTGCATAAGTTTTACAAGTGTCCCACTTAGTTTTTGGAAAAAATAAAAATTAACACTAGCCAGGACTAGTGCTTTTTTTTTTTTTCCCCCTAACTCTTTCCTGTGTGCTCCTACAATCATTTTTCATTACCACACGGAACCATGCGGTGGTTCGGTGTACTTCAAGTGTTGTCAATAAGAAAACAGTAAATTCAGTCCTGTGTTATTTCAGAAAACGTGCGGATACACAGATTAATGTTAGAGGATCAAGCATGCAAGGATAATGAGTGGAGCAGAAAGAATATTAGTTCTGCCATTGGTAACTAAAAGTGCCATTTTATGTTTAAAAATGCTTGCACTTTTGTATTTTAACATCTATAAAATTGGGATAGTCATAAATTAAAGAGGGAGTTGAATTTGCAAAAACTGTAAGAAAACTTAGAAAAATTCTGACAGCCGCCCTCAAATCTGCACTGATTTCTTCTCGCCTCAGGTGTTTCTACATGCAGAACTTCCACTGTTCCTGTGCTCTTGTTTCTGTATCACAGTCCTCCTATTGCATGCCAGTCTGGACCCTGCATGCTGGATGTAACCTGCACTTCAGGTTGGTACATTTGGCACTTGAGAGCCAGCCTGTTTGGGAGGACGAGCAGCTGCTGAGGGGGTCAGGTTAGGGGGTGCAGGGAAGGTGATCAGCTCAGGGTGAACCCCTCTCTATCCATCCCTCCCTGAGGCATTACTGCTCCACCATCACTTTCCCCTCCTGTACAGATCTCATTCTCTTCCTTGCTAGAAAAGGAGATAAGATGCACTGAGAATCTGTGTACATTTTCCAGGTAGCCCAGGTCTTTACAGAGAGTGAGTGCCATGGTGAGCACTCTTCTGACTCAGATCTTAAGCTGCTGTCTGCAGCAGCAGTGCTTTCCTGCTCTTTTGCGTTGCTGGGGCTGCTGTCACAGCATCATTTCCCTGGGAATATGTGAGAGCTCACTGTTAGAGACCTAGAAAATCCCCTATTTCTTATGCGTCCTTAGGAGACAAAATTCTATGCATTCACAAGCATCCCAGGACAGTCAATAACACTGAGAAAATATGGCAAGATGGTATGTTTGTAAATTTAGAATATAGTGGTGCCAGGGCATCTCTGTACAGTCAGAGCAGAGCAGGAGTGGACCTCCCTGACAGCTGGAGGTAGAGGGAGCTCCAGCCAACCCACTCCTAGTGTCTGGACTCATGTACTCACTATGGTGTTGCTGTCTGCAAGGGGAGTCATGGTAGGTCTTTGGTACAAACGCAGCTCACTGAAAAAGGGCTTTGCAGTTTCTACTACCAGAGAGGAGCACACAGCTGTATCTCCTGGAGGATGCTGGAAGGAAGGCCACAAGCCAGGCTTTCCATAAAAGGTGCTGCAAAATGTAATTGAAAAACAAAAAAATCACGTTTGTGCACAGAAGAAAGGCATTGTCCACAAATTGCATTTTCCCTTGATTTCTTCGGTACAGCTATTGAGTAGGCACAACCTTATTTAGCTTAAAAGATCTAAGAAAATTATAGCCTAGAGCTCTTGGCTAGCGTCTGAGTGTTGCTCTTTTCAATGAAGTCCTGGGGAACAATTTAAGACCAAATGTCCACTGCAACTCTCTTGCTCAATACAACTGACAGTTTGCCCTGGGACACCAAGGAAGGTATCAGATGCGGACAGGCTTTAGAAGAGAACCTCATTAAAAATGTATAAAATTATCAAACACAGCTACACCTCCTGCAGAGAAATGACAAGCTTGTAACACTGCTTATTTTCAAGTGGTCACAAGTGCTAATGTTAAAAGTATTGAACCTCTATGAAACTAGACTAGATCAGGCAAATAAATAAACTGAAACCACCTCTTTGAAGCAAACTGCCATTGACCCCTGAATTACAACTTTCAGGCACTAGCAAAATCAGTTAATTCTATAAAGCAACCTTTTGTCTAGGAACCTGTGTGTGTTTTGCAGCAGCCACAGCAAGACCGTAAGTTGATACTGAAGGTGGTGGATGCAATAAACCAGCTTCACTATAGATGGACATAGGAAACAATTGAGCCTCCTTATGTAACGAGATGGCCAAAACAGTAGAAGCCATTCCCTAAATACAGCCAGAACCTGGGATGAGTCACAGATTAGGAGTGTGTAGGTGGAGAGTGTCCTCATGGTGCAATGACAAGCACAGAGGAGAGATCTGGGTGCTGCACTGTGTCTGCATGTGTGGCAGCCTTGCAGGGAAAACAGGAGAGAGCAGCGAGGAGCAGGGAGAGGAGGTGAAGCACCCAGAGCAGAACACGATGCTATGGAGAAGAGTGGTTTGTTTATTGTGACTGACGAGAAAGGGTGGGAGCCACGGACAAAAATGAGGAGTGTTTCCTGATCAGCTGGCTGCTGTTCAGAGAAATTGGACTTAGTGCATTGGTTGTAAATAAACACTGGTGTATTTGTGGAGTACTTTACTCACTCATCAATTTATTTTCCTAAATTAAACAACCCAAAAAAGCCTGGACAGTAGGTTTGTGACACACAGGCTAGCAGTACTTTCCCTCTGTCCAGATCTGCTCTGATGACTGTGTGAATTCAGAAGGAAAAGGGTGGAAGGGAATATCCACAGTTTGGCCCTTGAAATATAATTATCTTGTGAACATTTATGTCTCTACTGAAAGACCAGAATCATGGAGTATAACCAGGAAATTAAATTTTCTGTTATCCATTAATCCATCATCCATTAATGGCCACTGTCTCCACAATTCCCAGTGGCAGGGAAACCAAAATGCCTTCAAGGCAGCCAGAGGCTCCCTGTGTGGGCAGGAAGCAGGAGGGAGCACCACTGGATGAAGGGTATGGAGACCATCCCCCTCCTTACTGAAGATCCTTCTGGCCCTGTACCTGCTGTGAACGAGGTAATTCTTGGTATGAGGATGATGGGTTACCTTCCTGGAAAGGATATGTGCAGTGATGAAAAGGAGAACAGATGACTGTGAAGCTTTATGCAACTTTTTTTCTCTCCACTCGATTTTGTACAAGCAGCCATGTGAATAGCCAATCCTGGCTATCAGCAAACTGTGTTCCTTTGAATACACTTAATGCAAAATATCATTTAATTATAGCTGTCTTCCCTCATTTGCAACATATGGATAACATTTCAATAGGTTGTGACTAAATGGAAAGTCTCATGAGCCAGTACCCTCTGTGGCTAAGATCAGTTGGCATAAATGTAACTTCACAAAGCATAACTTTGTTTTTTGAGATCCATTTTAAAGAGAATTTAAATCTAAGTAATGACTTATGTCTAAGCTCTCAATAAAGTCATTCAGTACCCAAAATAAACTGTTACTTTAAAATTTATTTGTATACAAACCCATATATATTTCTTTGTATAGAAAGAAGTTGAATTCCTGTTTACATACGAAACTCAATCTGGCCTTAAGCAGAGAGCTGTGAAAACTGCCTCCCTGGGTATTTAAACAGCGTGCATTCGCATGCGGCACTGCAGCCCGATAATCAGAGTGCCCTTGGCTCCTGGGGCCATGCAGCCCACGCTGCCTTTGTAAGCTGAATTTGGGTTTTCAGAGGGGGAAACATTCTTGAATTAGTCAATTTTCAATGTCCCTATTTGGTACTTGAAGTGTAGAGCAACGAAGCAGATTCTATTAGAACTGAATTAAAGAGGATTTCCAACTGAGATGGTGTGTTGTGATCTTATGCCTAGCACCAGAGTGGCTTCTTGTTGGAGGACTGAAGAGAATGTGCAGAACTGGTGGTACAGCATGTGTCCCCACATGTGCTCGCGTAGCAGCCTCACGCTTCTGCTTCTTAATGGAAGTGAGCAGAGAGCTTCCATGTGTTCAATGTTCTGTGTGTTTGCCTATACCCATTGACCTCCTGCAATGTTTTTCCTAACGCATCACTTGGGAGAGAGCCATGAGGTTCATAAGGAAATTCAAGTTAACACTGACGGTGCATGTAAATCCTGGCAGTGCTAGAATTTAGCATGTACAAGGACTACAAGAGCAGGCCATGCTTCTAAACTGAATCAGAGTTATCTCATGTTCTTAAGGTACTCTCCACTGGTCAGATATTTCACATATCTGGTATAAAGTTAGCAGTATTTAATAAAGTATCTTTAGAGAGAGAAATAGTAGTCCAGTATCAGAGAGAAAAGGATGACTAATTTGGTTACATTTCTATGACAGTTTTTATCAACATTTTAAATAGGATTTATTATTTGGATTAAAAAAAAATTGGCTGCCAGAAAAAAACCCCAACCCCTACCTGCTAAAGGCAGGCTGTTATGTGGTAGATTTTTGCTAATGCTGATGCTCTTCTATGCTCCAATGAGAATAGAACAAATTATTGACAGGTTTTCTGTGATATTGGGTATATCTTTAAAACATGTACTTCATCGGGTGTTTGTCTTTTCCTGTGCCTGCTGTCTGCAAATGCTTTAGCAGACACAGATATCTGTGGGAATACTGACCACAACAGCATATTTTATTTGTTGAAAATCAGTTTTATATTGTAATAAAGAATATTTGCTGTGGCAGCTTGGGTTTTTTTTTGGGGTTTTTTTTTGAGACTGATTTATACCTGTCCAGACAGCTAAAGAAAAATGCCTTAAGACTTAAATGCACAATTACATTATCCTAAGTATTGACTATCAAATTCTTATAGTGAACTGACTGTAAAATTCTGGATTAAAACTGAGTTCTGATTAATTTAAAGTAACAAAGAAACAAAAGGAAAACCATGAGCTGTGCTTCCCGACAGACTGGAAGGGAATGGCCTGGCATGGACATGAGGCAGAATCCATGTAGATGGGATGGAAATAGTTCTGGTTTGTGGTACAGCTGAGTTGGCTTCCCTGGCAGGTATTGCCACGGTCTGATAAGGCAAGAAGGAAAGCCTACAGAGATAACATCATGGAAAGCCTCTTCCTAAATTGTCTTCTAGAAAATATTTCTACTATGAGATGGTCTGCGAGTCTGTAATTAGGAGTTCAGATGGCCTCTGTGATAAGCTCAGTGGTGAGAAGCAGATATGCCACATACAATATCAGAAGGAGAAGGTGGTGGGAGGGACAGGCACTTATGGATTGACTTGCGGATGGGAAAAAGTCAGAGGCAAGAGGGAAATGAAGGAAAAAATGAAAAGCAAGAAATTACTAAGTTTGAAAACATTCTTTTATTTATATTCTTTAGCAGACAGTTAACTTTCTGATGATACTTTCTTCTCATATCAGTATGATTGGGACCCATTTTCTAGCTATTGCCAACTTTTCCCAGTGAGATAGTGCTATTTATACCACATTTTGGTTGGGTTTGTAATCAGCAGCTTAGCAAGCTGGACTCGAGACCAAGTTAACCAGTTACAGATGCAACTTGGTTGATACTAGTTTAACTTTCCTAGCAGGCAATATCATGACGTAAAAGTAGGTGAGTACTGTCTGAAGAGCCTCCTGCCTTGGCTGGCTCACGTCCAGTGGTGAGGTCCAAAAGGTGCCCAGGAATTGTGACATCCAGTCTCCTCCACCAACCGTACACTCTCCTTGCTTTCCTTGAGCTCCACTCTGTAATGCACCCACTCTCTTGGCATGATTTCAGGCACTGGAGCCGTTTCGGGGTGCTGGGGTACAGGTTCATATGAGATTGGTATCTGCGCCTAATAATCACTGCCCCAAACCACCATGGTTGTGTTAGTTACTTAAGCAAAGAATTGTACAAGTAAGGAAAGGAACAATGATCAATTATACATTAAAACCAGGAAAACATTAAAAGCACCTATGACCCTGGGCACAGCCAGTATTAACTGCCAATTTTTGTCACCCCTTTTATCCATACCTTTTTTGTGATTACGGTGATATGGGAAAAACAAGTGGTGGAAGTTGAAAAAGGTGGCTCACACATAGAATCATAGAATCATCTATGTTGGAAAAGACTTTTAAGATCATCAAGTCCAATCATTACCCAAGGACTGCCAAGTCTGCCACTAAACCATATCACTGAGGGCCTCATCTACACGGTTTTTGAACACTTCCAGGGATAGTGATCCCACCACTTCCCTGGGAAGCCTGTTCCAATACCTGTTTACCCTCTCTGTGAACAAATTTTTCCTAATATTCCTAATATTCAACCTAAACCTCTCCTGACGCAGCTTGAGGCCGTTACCTCTTGTCCTATTGCTTTCTACTTGGGAGAAGAGACTGACTCTATTACAATGTTCATTAAAAAGTAGTCCTCAAAACCTATTTATTTAACTTTTTTTTTTCAAGTTTCTAATTCTTTAATATAAGTAAGTAATTCCTAATTATTTTAGATACACTCAGACACTTTTTTTTTTTCTGATTTAAACCACTTACTTAGAAATATAATTTTCTCTTCGCAAATTGAATGAGTCTCTAAAGTGGTTCTAGATGCCAGGCATGCACATATGTAACATTCCTACCAAAGAAATAGCTTTTGATACTTAATCACAAGAAACAAATTTAACAAACAAGACACTAACACATGGAAAGAGAACATGGTGAGAAAAAAAATCTAGGCTATAAAATCTAAACGAAACTTTTACAACTTGTAAAAAGGGTTTTACAAATGAACCCATGGTAAGACTCAGAAATTAAACCTGAAAAAAAGTATGAAATAACTGACTTGAGGAGAAGACAATAAAATGGAAGGAAAACAGAAGAGAATAAAAAGTTAGCAGACAAATGGGGACTTAAATTGCAAAGAAAATAAGAAAAAAGAAACATCAAGAAAGAATATTTTTAAAAAGACAAGAATAATAAATAGAGTTGTATGAGGAAAAGCACATGAAATACGATCAGTTATAATATTTTAAAGAAAATATAACTGTGAAAATACACAAGAGAAAACAGAAAATATGAAAAACCTCATTTTGTATTAATTGTGTTCCCCTTCAAACAGCACATTTCAATGCTGGAAAAACTCCTGTAATTAGATTATTGTTTACAGCAGGTTATTACTCAACTGGTTCCTATTTAGGCTGTCTGTATTTGATCTAATTCTGCTAAACCTTACCATGAAGCCGTTGAGCTGTTACCTGAAAATAAAGACTTAATCACTTGAATGTATTTGGAACAAAAATTCTCATTATAACACCATTTTTCCTAAAGGGCTTGTGCGACAGAAGTGTGATTACACTAGGCTCAGGCTGCAGCTATACAACTTATAGCCAATAACAATACATTGACATTTAGGTGGTTGGGTTATTTCTTGACCTTGAGCAGCTTAGCCCTTGCTGTAGGAATCACCAAGAATTTCACCTTAGGTGCAATGCCAAGAAATACAAATAACATAACCAATTACATATAGTCCAAATATTAATACACAATAAAAAAATCCAACCCATTGTATTAGTTGTTGATAATTTGTTGCCATCACAGAAGGGCAAATAGCTGTACTTTTGGGGGAAAAAAATTGGAAAATAGTCATAAAAAACCCAAATAAGCAATTAGAGCTACCAAAATAATTGCAGGAATACATCAAACAAGCAAGTGGTAAATATTGTATGTAGATGTTGTTACAGAGGAAAATTATTTTATTATCCTGAGTTTTAAACAACTAGGTTACCACATTTTTCATGTTATGGCATTATTATATTAGACACTAAAATCAGATTTTAACCTACTTTTAAATGTTCTTCCTTTCCCTTCACTCCTGGGTTTGAAACTGCCATTTGTGTAACCATTCTCTTGGCTTCCACTGTTTCTTTTAACTACTCCACAATTATAATAGCTCACTAATAGACCGTATCATTGATAAACTTCCTCGTTAAGAAGAACCCAGGACAAAAAATGATACTGGTTCTTTAAAAGTTTATCCCTATGGCACCATCATGTAAGCATACATATGGGACAGTAAAAATGGAAGACGACACATTAAATGACATTATTATAAAATGCAATACTCTTGGAATGATCCCTTATTAAATTAGGCTCTATGATCTGAGATGAATTTCCCCGATCCCTAATCCATCACTAGAGAAATATTAAAAGATAGGTCTCAACCGGTATTAGAATCGCACTCAGTCTCTACTTTCATTATTTTGAATTAGGGTGCTACTGGGGGGAAGCCTCTTAATGAGAATTAGAGTGATTCACTGGCCTTCTTTTGGATTTTGACAAGTAAAATATTAACTCTTCAGTCACAGCTGTCGGAATTAAAATACTTGGCAGCCACAGATGCCCAAATTAAATTGGCCTTTATGTTTCCATATTGCTGACCTCCTTAGAGGCAAAAGCATCAAACCCAACAATAACAGAAAACCCACAGTATGTCATTTCTTGGAAGAAAATATATTTATTGAAGTTTTTATATTTGTTTCTGTTTTAAACACATAATTGAACAAATACAGAACATTTTTACAAAAGGCTATTATTTTAATTTTGCATTTGGTAAAACTTCAGCTACAAATCAGTTACTCTGAACCATTAATCTGGCAATAAAATAATAAATGAAGTTATTTCAGGGATTTCTTAACTGTTTAAACCAACATAAATCAGATTTACTTACAGTGCATCAGTGAAAACATCTTAATGGCTTTGACCGTCATTTTCTTAGGGTTGTTTCTGTGTAAAGAATAGATTCTCTTTCTTAGAAACAATATAAGAAAATGCATAATTATTGCAGAAGCACAAGACTTTTTATTACTGGAGCTCCAGATTGTGACAGCAAAACAAGCTGTAGTTTAGCAAAGTTGAGAAAACATCCTTTCTGATCTTTTTCCCTCCTTTTTAATTTACTGCTATGGTAGTGGCGGTGGATTTTCAATTAGTCTCAATTAAGTGTATCTCAATTAAGTGTATTTCAATTATTACAAGTGTTTCCAAAGTGGAACTTGTAGCATATTAAAGTCTCAAATAAGAGAATGATGCAGAAGTGGTAGTTTTTTGTTTTGTTTTGTTTTGTTTTAAGCTGTCCTTAAATTATATGATCCATCATATCCGAGCCAGAATAGGAGTTTGTTATTCTTTTATTTGTGTCTGGTAACCTCCAGCATCTCTCCCTCCTCCCTAAAGAGCACTCATTGATCTCAACTTGTGATCGGTTGAGAACTACTTGGAGAGGGACATTGATGGATGCATTTTAACCATTTTACCCTTCACATCCAATACTGCGATGAACTCCCTGGATCCGTGGCATGGTTGCATGGGGGGAGAACTGGGGGCTGTGGCAACATTAGGCATTTGGGGGGTGAATTTTGGCTCCAACTGAGCATGTTCTTCTTGGAAGAGGCTCTTGGAAGGTGATTGCAGGTGACCTCCACGTGATTTTTTATGACATATGTTGGAGTTTTTTGCTTGCTGATGTGGAACAGAGAGACTGCAATGTCAACATGATGAAGAACATTATATTTTATATGAGGAAATAGAGTTTGTTACCCACTTTCTGGTTTGTTCGGGCTTTTTTCATTTTTTCCTTAGAGATAAACAAGCCCATACTTTGCAAATGGAAAGCCATGCCTTTTCTGCTCATGACGATGGAGAGTTAGAGGTAGTAACACAGCATAGTTGCATATCTAAAATAATCCAGCTCTGGAGCCTTAATAATTTGAAATATCTTGTTACTCACCATCAGGGATCTTGTCGGATGCATTTGCACTGCAGCACACTTCTTGTTACCCCTCTCAGCAGGCTGCGGCAAGGCAGCAGCGGGTACGGAACATCTCGTCAGTGACATTTGAGACGCGCTTGACACGCTTGGTTCGCATCCCTGCACTCCCAGCACTGCTCACAAGTCCTGAGCAGAGTCCCCTCCCGGCCTTCTCCAGGAGGAGCAGCCCCCAGAGGCAGGTTTGGGGAAGTCCTTGCTCCTGTGGAGGGAGTGGGTTGGGGAGGGCGAGGTTGCCCTGGTGGCTGTGACAGTCTGGGGCTGTGACATCCAACCTCGCATGGTGCAGAGGCATGGCCAGGTTCAGCCATGCTGGGGGGCACATGGCATCACCCCACACCGAGTGGGCCCAGACTGACGGTCCCCCGCTGCTCTTTGCCAGACATCACCTTTCCTGGCATGCGGAGCTATGCCCTGCGTGCATGGGGAAAGCATTCAATGCAATAAATCCACAGCTTTCCTGGAACTGCTTCTACATTATTTTTATCCCTTTTATTACGTTATCTCATCTATGCAAACACCTTGTTTCATGGACATAGGAGTTTTCCTATGAGTACTTACTCCATCTTTCCTCCTCACCGTATCCCCATTTGGTGTTGAAACAACACCCCAACAGCCTCCCTTCCTTTGAGCACGGCTTCTGTTCCTGTCTCAGTGAGGATTTCACTGTCTGGATTTGGGCTTATAACCTGCGCAGACAGATTTCCAGGCTTTGCTGTTTGTTCACTGGTTTCTCGGCCGGCTGGGTGACGGTCAGAGCTGGGAATGCCACAGCATTATGCAGGCGGATGGTGGGCGCAGCTGACTTGGTGTGTGAATTAGTTCTGTGCAGAACTACTTAATACATCTTTCTTGGAATTAAATGTGCGTGGAAAGCGGCCGTAGGGCAAGCTGCAGGGTGGTTTAATTTCTTTTTTAGAAGACATTAGCAGAACTCGATAAAGGGTCAAGTAATTTCATCCAAGTTGCCACTAGTTAGTTAAGAGAAAGCGACAGGGCTGGAGCTTGACATTGTTACATTCCTGCAAATATATTTTATAAAACAGGAGTTTTAAAATTTCATTTTTTTTGCCAAAAGAATGATTACCGGAGGAACGCTTCTTAGCTTTAAAAGATTACCTGGCCAGTAGCTAAATAGGGCATTTTGATTAATATTTGCTATTTGGCGAGTGGGCTGAGGCCCGAAATGAGATGGTTACTTTTGCGACAGGAGCGCCTTCGGTGCGAGGCTCGCCGAGCTCCCGGGGAGGCTGCCCGGGGAGTAATTTCGGCGAATTGTAAGCGGACAGTGAGTCCACGGGGAGCGCTGGCAATCATGGCGGAAACAATGTTTGCATCGATCAGCTGTCACGGTGATTTATGGCTTCATTTTGCTGTAATGGAGAATTAGTGGAAAGATTATCAGGGACTCAACACTTTGGCTTGTTACCCATGTCCAGACGAGCAATTTGTCTCCCTGAAGCAGTGAAATACTTGTGACAGCTCCAACACTTGCCCTAATTCAATCAAGAGAAAATGTTGGAATTAATTTGTTACAAGAAAATTTAAATATGTTCAGCAAACAGTAACCGCAGAGCAGCAGGCTGATTTATTGTGCTCGGCAAGATATCGATCCGCTTCGATCTGGCCCATGTTGAGGTTTTAATGTGTAATAATTTCCAATTTAAAGCTCCTTTTCAAGATCATGGGTTTAAAGAGAGGGCAGGCTAGGTCTCAAGACCTGATTAGGAGCCTGTTGCAATGGCTTTGTCAAAAGCCTGTTTGAATGTAAATTCATAGTTATCTTTTGCACTATCTTTAATATTCTTGACATGGATTTTATTGTGTGTCAAACCTCAGGCCAGCTGCCTGCCACAACCATTAATGAAACATCTTAGGAAATAAATCTCAGTCTTTATACAATATTTTTTAAAACCTGAAACATTAGATGTCAGCGAAAAAGGTTTAACAGCATCCTTTTTTTCCCCGCACAGTAAACCATCAGAGATATAGCAGTTTTACAGCTTGCCTACACAATTATATTGAATTATTGTGCAAATGTTATTATGCCATAAGCTTAAATTCCAAAGTCTGCATGAATATTTTAGATACTTGTACAAATCTGTTATCTTCATTGAAGGTGTGACAGCTTATTCTACCTATACATATATATAATTTTAAGTTTCTCATTATTAAAACACTCTTTCCTATTGCGTGTAGGATAACACCACTCAAGAAGGTGGCCAAGGCATTAGAAATTTAGCCTCTTATTATCCACAGAGCAGCCATGGTGGTCTGCAGAGCCATGTCACTCTATGCCAGGCTCCTCTGCCACCTAACTACAGCAAAACAGTGTGCAAAATGAAGTGTGCTCAGTTAGTCCTTTAAACCATATTATGATGATTGATTAAAAGGGAAATCCCGGCCTCCAATGCTAAAAAGCTTGAATAATAACCTCCCATGTTGCTCCAATTGCAAGTTTTCTCTAACGTTTTTAGAGCATCAGTGGCTCACATAATTAGAGAGCAATTCTGTTCAACCTAATCAATAGAAAGTCATCGCCCACTGTTGGAGACAGCCATACTAGAGTATTTTTTCTCATTAGTAGAGCTCAGGCGTTAGTTTACTTTAGTTATTCTTAGTTTTGCTGCCATATCCATTGACCAAACACTGAAAAATAAGCTCTCTTTATTAATACAGTGTTTTGGAAAAACTTTCTAATAACATCTGGGACACCAGACGTAGGAGTTTAAGCATTGTCACTAGATCAGCAGTGCTATGGAAAGTGCAGGTAGTACCATAGTCTGTTGGCATGGGGCCTCCCGAGTGCTCTAAAAAGAACCCATGCTGGGCACCTAGATTTTTCTGAAATGGTTTTGGAGTCATCAGTTGGGTGATGGGAGAGATGCTGCGAATACCTCAACTCCATAGATAATCCCAGAGGGGCTTTGCATCTTCCTAGAATTAGAGAAAGGACCAATGTGACCAAAGCCATGGAGAACCAGAGCTCGTTAACTTCCCTTGCTATCAAACCACTCACAAGCCTAACGGTAAATATCTTTCTCTCTCTAAGTATATTTAAAATGTTATTTTGAAAGATGAATAGTATCCAGAAAACATTAGTTTTTTGCATGGCAGTTGGAGTCATAGGAGCAACTTTGTGAACTCTTGTCTTTGAAAGCTTTGGAGAGGCCTTGGCAGAAGCAAAATTTGGCTCTGTAGGAACTTTTGGAGACAAAACATGAAAAAAACCTGGCCCTATACCCAATTCTGAGTGGACATACATTGATGAGGTATCAAACCAGGGTTAAATTTAAACATTTGGTGGCAGACTAAAAATGAGGTGAATCTGGATAAAGCAATGATATATTGCTCCCTGGAGAAGCTCTGGTGCAGGAGTGATGAGCTCTGTGAGACATTTTGGTGGCTTGGCAGCACAGTGTGTCGGGCCAGAGTCCCCAGTGAGGGAACAGGACACTGACCACAGGGTGAGCATGGTTGCTTTGGTGGGACAATCACTCAGGCTTGCCTTCCCCTGGCCTTGGCCTCCTGAAAGACAGCCTCTGCAGGGCTATGTGCTGTGTCCTCTGCCGCCACATTTCCCAACAAGCCTTTTCACTGATTCCTCAGCAGGAGAGGACCTTGTCTGCCAAGTAGTCAAAGGACTGCACTGATGTCTATTGATGTCTCTGGTCCAAGGACTTTATGTTGCAGTCTTTGCTTGGTAGACATGTTCCTATCTCACTCCTCTCTGTGATGAAGTTTAACATGTTTTCCCCTTTGTGAGACATTCTCTATATATCCTTTCACATCTGTGCACTCATATGCCTTTGGAAAAGTAAATACAATTTTATTAATTTTTTTGCATGAGTTGGATCACAAAAAAAAAGGATCCTGGACATGTTGCGTAAGCTTTATGAAGTGAGGTGTCCCTGTATTGTCAAGATGCACATTGACCGGGGGCTTTACTATTGGGAATTAGCATTTTTTTTACAAATGCTGTGGTGATATTGTACTCATACTTCTGCAAATCCATAAGTATATTTCAGTTTCTCATTGCAAGCTATAAACATAAATATTTCTGTGGTCATTCATGGAATTTAACTTCTGCAGCAAATAATATCTACGCATATGTTTCCTATCTTGTTCTTAACTGTATAATATAACACGCATGCTACAGCTAGTAAAATAGTGTTATAAACCTCTCTTTGCTGCAAATCTTGACCAAAAATTACAGAGCTTGCTATCAAACATATATTCCTGAGAGTTCATGGGAGTCAGCAGAGTTCACTTAGTATGAAGGGCCATGACAGCCAGGGTGCACAGGAACAGCATGATGACCTGCAACCTTGTCCTTGCATGGCCTTCACTTCAGCTGATGTCAAGAGGGGTGTCCCATCAATGGGCTCTGTCAGTTTGCACCAGGTGCTTGCACACCTCCTTTTCCTCCCCAGTTTGGGGGAAGCCATTCTGGTGCTGGATGGCTTTGTGAGCCAGGGCTCTCCTGAAGCTGGCGAACCCCTTGGCTCTCATGAAGAGCAGGGCTCAGTGTCTCAAGGCCCAGCTGGGACCTCAAAGGGAGGGATGGCTGACACCATTCTAATGCAAATTGGAGGAGAATCAGGCCTTGACATTTAAAACTGAATTAGACTGATATTTAAAACTGAGATTAACTGACATTTAAAATAGTCCAATGCTCTGTTGCTTCATTCTTATTCTTTTTTTTTTTTCATGGACCAAGGCTCCACCACGTTGGAAGTTGCTTGTGGGGGGTCTGATGCTGGATCGTGACCTGCAGGGACCCTGTGGCTGAGGTCTTGCTGTTACTTCACCACCACTTGCAAGCAAGAAGAGGCCTCCTCCTTGGTTCCAGTGAGATGCAGTATGTCCACACTTGTTAATGTGTCGAAAGAGCACCACCAAACCAGCTTCTGATAGGAGTTGGGAAAAAAGACAATGTTCCTAAGCTGTCAAGAGCAGTGCCAGGTTAACATATTTAAAACGACCACAATGTTGGTTAACAGTACTAAAAGGCAGTATCGTAGATTAATATATCATGAGAAATCTAGAAACCTCATCTCATTTTCAGAGCCATGCACTCTGTTTTCTTTTCTTGTTCTCTGCTTGAACAGCCAAGAACTGGTTTGGTTCACTTCTGCCCGAGAAATGAATTCTTTTTTCCAGCTCCCACTCATCAGCATAGTCCTGCAGCCATGGGCTGCAAATCCCACTGGGGGATGCTTATTTGTTTTTTAAGAAGTCCTATCAGAATTTGGATCTGCTTTCTGCAATTGTCTTTATTGCTCAAATAAAAGTTTAGGGGCTGTTCATGACTGCAAACATAAATGTTGGTAGAAGTCTGAAAGAATGGCATTCCTTTCAAGTTAGATTTGCACAAAGCAAAAAAATCTGAAGAAAATAATCTTTAAATAAGTTACCAATTGCGAACTTTATAATGGTGCCAGCTATTAACAATAGACCTGTTTGGGGTTGGTTTTTTTCCCTTCCCATAACAATTTTTTCTTTCTACAAGGTCATTTTAGGTCTTCAGTCTCAATAATAATTTGCTCTGTGAGCCATTGTAGACAGCGTTGTCTTCGGCCTCTCAGCTCAGAGGGAGAAATCCAATCACACTGTGGGATTCTTCCTAAATCTCTGCCAACAAAAATGTCTTTATTTTGCCCAGAACAAGGATGCTGGCAGGCGGGGGTGGCTCTGCAAGGCCCTGGCACTTCTTGGGTGCTGCGTCCTGCTCAACACGGGGTGGCAGCCTGGGAGCTAGCAGGAAGGAGCGTGCTCTTCCTTCAGGGTGAAACCCTGGCTGGGCTTTTCCAGAGTTCCCATTGTTGCACAGCTGAATCCAATCACTGCTATTTATTTTTCAAAACAGGGCTCAGCTCTGTGTTGCTGGATGATATTTTCACCCGATGACATTTAAGCGAGCTATTTCAAAATGAGACGAGAACGTTTCTAGAATTCCTTTATTTTTAAAGTTTTATATAAATCAGCTTTCAGTTGCCCGTTAGGAAATGTTGTTAGTAAATAGCTCCATTTGCAGAGATTTGCACGATGCCTGTGCCTGCTCTGGAGGCTTTGTGCTTGCTGGACCTGTGAAAACCATCTATAAACTGCTCTGTACGTTGCACATTTTGGGAAACAATATTATTTTTCCAAAACTACAGAGCAATCAGATAACATTCAAGCCCGCATGCTGCATCTCAGACAATATGTCTGTGATTAACTGCTTCCTCCAAGTTCTGAACTGTGGTTTCACTCTAGGATAAAGGTAGAGCAAAACTATTGAAAAAGAAATAGCCTCTTCCTTGGAAAATCAACAGCCAGGCTCTCCTGCCTGGGGGGAGCTCCCAGCAGGAGGAGATTTTAGGAATTTCCGAGCATCCTGTTGTGACAGAAGATCATTATGTGGGATGTATTTTATGAAGGCTGGGAAATTAGTTTTGTTTGATTATGGTTATGACTTTCTTCAAATGATCTGCAAGGACTTCAAAATGCAGAGGAAGAAAAGGGATAAGAAATTAAGATCTTCAAAATATAATTTTGGCCTGCTGTGCTGTTGTGTCTCCCTGCCCCCGCTACGAAGGGCTACCAGATGCCACTCTTTGGTTTTCAGAAGTGTTTCATTAATTTACATTCTCATGAAAATGAGAAGTCAAAAGACTGAGGTTGACTCATGTCTGCTGTGGCCATGGGCCATGCCAGTTTACCCAGACCCATCACCACGCACAGCCCTACAATGACCGGCTAATCATAATTAATTATCAACAAATCGACACAGTGGAGTTTAGTCCTTACATCTGTTAATGTCAGTTCACAATTCATTAATTCACTCCCAAGTTAATCCAGACTTGACTCTGGTGGGGGCTGGCTCTGGAGCATTTCTCACTTGGCTTGGGCCAGAAGGAAAGGCTTGACAAAACATCCTGCAAAAACTGCTTTCAGTAAACCGTAAGTCCAAATCCCAACAGCAGAGCTCAGGGGAGCTGTTTTAAAATTTGGATGCTTGTTTTCTGATGAATAAGGAATTTTTTAAAAGATTGTGACCTCAGGAGAGGTGAGATATGGATTCTTCCTTGCTGTAGTATCTCAGGACTGCAAAACTTCTAGCATTTTTTTAAAGATCTGCAGGAATTTGGCTATCCTGATACCAAAGACACATTTAGAAGTAAGATGACTGTTTAACTACCATCCGTCAGAGCCAAGCTAATCAATTTACCTTATCAAGCTCCAACGTCTAATTAGAGGCTCTCCTGACATTATTCCCAAGCTGGGTTCAGCTCGTCCTGGAGGCAGTGTAGCCTTTTTATTACTTTCTACAACTTAATCATTCTGTTTTAAAGACATTTTCTCTGAATTGCTCAAAGGTTAACCCCTCTGTCAATTTAAGTCAATATCCTCTTCTTTTCAAAATTAATTGCTATTAATTAATCAACATCTGAAGCAATTTATTGGTATTGATTTGCTCCCTTTTGTATGTTTCTATGAGATCTGTTATTGGTCTCCATCACCACATTTATTTTTCACCCAAGCTACAAAGCCTGCATTGGTGAGTGTTGGATGAGAGCCAGGTCCATATGAACATCCAAATCTCAACAATAATCTTTCTGTCAAAGGATATCCATGGCCTATGTGTCTCTGACTTTTATGGTATTTTTCCTTTTGAACTTTTCAATTCACTTAAACCCAGAAAAGCATAGCCATTACTTCATATCTATTCTTAGTGTTTTGAAAATGAGTCCCAGTTTCAGGTTCCTGGCATAATTTTTTCTGTGTGCATGCAGTTGAGGAGCCCTAGCACCCACATTTCAGTGATCTGACCTTCGGGCGTGTCAGGCCAGAGCACAGATAGTAAGTATTTAAACAAGACCAGGCCACACCAATAGCAACAACACACCTTTTCCTACTTCATGTACAGTAGGAAGAAACAGTAGGAAGGAGAAGACATTGCCACAACATCTTCTCTTCATGATGCTTTGATTCTCATTGCTCTTCCTCTCTGGTGGGAGGCGAAACTATGATGATGGAAAAGCATTAATTTGCTTTCAAGTTTTGCAGTGTTATTGGCATTTTCTGTCCAACTTTTTTCCTACTGTAATCAAATAGCTATGATCAATACATTAAAAGCCAGATTTTCTTACTAGTTTCTCCACGCAGCCATCAGCGGTTCACACAAAGCGATCAGTGCAACATCCTCTTCCAATTCAATCTCATAAAGCTGGAGTTTTGTGGGTTTGAAGAAGACCATGTTATGCTGGCGCCTGGCAGGGCTGAGCACAGCAGGGAAGGCCAACAGGAATGTGGATGGCAGCATGGGAAGAGGTCACAATACGCAAATAATGTACTCTTCAGAATTCACTTGAGGACAGCAAATAAGGAGCCATTTAAATGCGTCTTAGTTTTGAGATTAGTTCTATTCTAACAGATGAGTCAGCAGTAGGACTGGGATACTTCAGACCTCATCTCCTGGCCTTGGGACACACTTAGAACAGTTTAGGCATCGCACCTCTTACACCTGAGAGGACAAGCAAGCCATGTTTCTCACCCAGTTAGCAGGACTGACCTAATTTCCTTCCACAGGGATAAACAAGGAGTGCTTTCGAAAGCAGAGCTTCCCACCAGCTTCCCCTGGGCCATCGCACCGTGGAAATAAATGACAGTGTTTCTGGCTGACGGATGGGTTTCTCATTGCATGCTGGGCCCTCTGGTTGGTGACACCACATGGCAGTCACAAGCCCATGGCATCAGCACTGTCATGCTGCGTTTGATCCAGGACTCCACGAGACACGTTGCATGCTGCTGAGTGCTGTCATTTTTCAGCCTCTGAAAAGGTATAATTTCTCCTCTCGAAAGCTTCGCTAGGTCCCTAGGGATGTTGTCAGCTGCTTTCACAGCCTTGAAAAAAAATGTCATTTTTCTTTTTAAAGAGTTATTATTATTATTATTATTACCAGGCCTCGGGGCACTTCACCCCAAATCACACAATGATATTTCGGGTCTCTCTTTTACCACAAATGTTCAAAACCAGCTGCTTAAATCCAGTTTTCAAAAGTGAATTGGGCTTTTAGCAGCCCAAGAGTCTCTGAGACACTGCAGCAGCTCTTCAGCCAGCCAGGAGTACTCAGAGGCTTTGTCCCGAGGCCATGGGCTATGTCAGGAGCATTTTATGGGGGTCCTTTGGCATGAGATGGGTTTGCTGAAACTTTCCTCCCTGCCCTGCACTTTGGGATGCCCAGATGTGAGGAAGCAGGACCCAGCTGTGCAGTGCCTGGTCAGGCAGGGTTGCACTCACTCACCGGCTCAGGTCCTCAGAAAAAATGGATTATGTTTTGTATATAAGGCTTTGTGGGGTTAAACATTGCTGAATTTGAAAGGCTAATTATTTCTTGGGCAGAGCTTACAGGATTTTTTTCCCTCTGAAGTCTCTAATGACTGTGTTTATGGGTAAGTTTCTCTGAGTACCTACAAGACTGAAAGGTTTTTTTATGAGACAGATGGAGATGTTCTTTCCAAGAGTGAGTAATATTTAACCTTAAGCACTTTCAAATCCGGCCTTAGGAATATTGAGATGAAAGCCTCGTGGCACTAAGCTTCTTTCAAATGGATATTATAGAAAAGCTGCCTGGACATTTGTCTCCTCGAACCTCTGCTCTCTTTAGCATGCTGCTGGTGTGCCTGTTTTCCTCGAGGAGGTCCGAGCAGAATAAATACTTCTCTTTCAGATTTAATTTTCAGCAGCAGCTCTGCTTTCACTATTGTATTTCTTTTGAGCATCATTTACTGGATTTAAAGTGGCTGATAGTGTCAGTGAGGGTGCGCTGAGGTGCCTTCACCCTCTTCCCACCAGCGGAGAGGTAGGTCTGGGGACAGGTACAGGTACCAGGACAGGTAAGCTGCCCTTGACATCTCGGCACCACTGTAAGACCACTCACCAGCACAGCGGCTTCACTGCCCATGTGGGAAGCAGGTTTCTCACACAAACACCGATTGAAAGAAAACTCATACTTGTGCCATTCCCAGCAGCCCCAGCCTCAGCTAGAGTGAAGCAGAATTCATTTTCCCCCCAGATTTTCGGTTATTAAATACAAAGCAAAGCTTGTCTAGTTCTGTGCTTGGCATCTCCTCGTTTCGCTCCCTGAAACAAAACCTGAAATATTTTAAACTGAATAAGATTACTTCTATACATCTTGAAATCGTGATATTAAATCAATAATCACAGAATCATAGAATAGTTTGGGTTGAAGAATAATATTTGGATAAAAATGAAACAGGAATTACAAATACATTTTCAGGAGCTTTTACTTCTTTTCTTGTCTTTCCCTGTTGATTTGATTCTTTACATGCGAATCTGCATCTCAGTAGTATTATGCATTGGGCAGGGAGGGGAGCAACCTTCTTTCCTGCTGAACAAAACACCCGCACTTCTCAGTTTTTCTTAAGATCTTGCATAGCCTCCAACTTTTCAAGGGAACCCCTTCATGGCTTTGTCCTGCTGTGGTGGTGGGTACGCAGCCCCACAGCCCGTATGCAATCTGTATTTGTCTTGATCAGGATATTAAACTACAATCATGCACAAAGCAGTGGGGTCCCTCTGCACTACTGTTGAACTAAGAAATCATTATCATCAGACAGAAGAGAAGTATGGATGATGGATAATGGGTCTCTCTGCTGCCCAGCGATCATTATGCTCCTGCCAATGAGGCAGCAACTGTCTTAAGTCCCATTAGTGGATGATGGGCTGTCTGTAAGGGGATTCTCATACCTGAGCAGGCAGCTTGCTCTGGGTGCACTGCGTTAACCCTGGCACAGTGGGACTGTCCCCCTCCCACTGGCCAAGCCCCTGGGATGTGGGATGGGCTAAAACAGCATGTACCCAACAGCATGAAAACAGCAGAAAAATGCAGAAACTGAGAAACTGGAGGTGAAAGGTTAATTGCTGCTTCCTGAAGGGACTGTTGGGCAAGAAACACATTTAAAGGAAGTGTTAATGAAACTCTGGCATGAATTTGAGAGTTTATAAACTAGTTGTCTTCTGGTAGCTTTTATGTCTCCTTAGCCTGTTGTGGATTAAACTCTTCCCATATCTGTGGTCTGAAACATCTATGGGCATGCAGAGTTTGATGAAGTGCAGGGAGCAGATATAGCAGTGTCATCCCAATAGATGTTCCTAACTGTCCACACTCATGTCAGAATGACTTTGGGCTGCCTCTTTCATGGGTGGTGGCCAGCAAAATTTGAAGCAGATGGGCAGCAAAATTGCTTCTACAGTAAAGAGGAGGTGGCGTGGGCACCACCACCCCCCCAGCTTTGCAAAGCTGTCTGCAGAGTGGCACCACCTCACTCAGCGGAGGCTGGTTCTCCCTACCCCCACTTCCCCAGCAACACAGCCTGAACATAAATACCCCTGCCTGATTTACTCTGATCTTACTAAACTTGGGCAACAGGTGTGGATGACATCTCCAGATTGCAGGATCCTTATTTGAATTAAAACCCACATTTGTTCATGTTGCTAGCCGTGGCTTACAGCCCCTGGTATGAGCTTGATGCACTGCCCAAGTCTGGCCATGCACAGGTAGAAGGATTCCTTGTTATCTGGAGCAAGTGGGGACTCACGGGTCCCAGCTGGTGTTGGCATGGCTGACCTTTAGGAAAATTTAGGACATTTACCTTCTGGCATGAAAGATACTAACTACAACCATGGAGAGGATGTTAATGTAAACTGAAGCTCCATGATGCCAAGTCACTTTCCAAAGAGTCTCACTTGAGGTGGTCCAATAAGCCACGGCTGCACTGGGTATTCATGGGGTAAAAGAACCTAAGAAGTAAAGGAAGATGGGATGTACAGCTGGGGACTTTCAGCCAGTGAGAATATTTACCTGCATTTCTCTCAGTCCAGCCAAGTGCACCGCCAACATGCCACAAATGCTGTTTTAGGATACTGTTTATTATCCTCGGTGTAATATATGGCTCTCACAGGGTTCTTGGCTGCATGCCTTGTACATCTGGTAGAGGTTGCAGTAAGCATGGGAGCATGTATATACATATATACACATATAACTCTGTACAGAAAGAGTTATAATGGTGGGAGAACAATGTGTCAGCCTGGAGGGATGGAGCAGCAGTGGGCAATGATGCTGCTGGGTTTGGGAGAACAGCTCTTGGGAATGTTTGAGCATACGTGGGGGCTCTTGGCATCCGTTATGAATGTTGGCTGAAAAATGCCATGGGAAGGGCACAGGTGTCTCTTGATCCTGCAGGCTCAGGGAGGGCTTCCCATCATAGTCTGTTTCATTTTCAATGAAGCCCCCATTTTAAGTAAACTTTGAGAAATTGGATTTCAAGTCATATCTAAATAAGGTACATCACTGGTCTGTGACCTGAGTACATGGTAATGAACAAAGACTATCCATCAGTACCTGCTGAGTCTCCCTTGCGGAGCGGATCTTCCCTTGGCAGCTTTGTTTTAGATTACATAGCCACAACTGTGGCTCCCTTGGTATGATTCATCCTGACGTGATCCCCTGGTGGTAAGAGCAGAGGACAAGAACATGTGTTTAGCTGGAAATATGTTTTAAAATGCATTCTGGAAGGTTTTCTTTAAATTATTAAAGAGTGGTAATTCACCTTTTAAACTCCCGAAGATGTAAAGCACTTTATGGACTATCTTTCAAATCATTTTTAAAATCTTCAGATCCCTCTCTTGGTGCTCTCATAACTATTTAGTAAAACAGTAATAAAACCGAAACCAATACAAACGTTATCTGTTGTTTAGAGAAGTAAATATCCTTGGTAAGTCTTAGTGAAGCGCTTACAACAGAGTGGTTTGGATGAAGTCCAGAATTTTCAATGGTTAATATATTATTCATATTAATAAAATAATGTTTGGAAAGACACCAAGAATCCTAATACGTGTATCAAGACCTGGGTTTTAGTAGTTGCTGCACAATTAGTTACCAGTTGAGGATTTCCCACATTTCTTTGATATTTATTAGGGTGTGAAGAGGCTGGTATCAAGCCACATTGCTGACACAATTCCAGCATATTTGGCATTGTGAGTGTCCAAAGCAGGCATCTTCCCTGGACCCTTGGGCAATAACGCTCAGCTTTTGCCACAGGGATTGGAAATCTGGGGACTCCATTAACTGCGTGTGGGTGAGACACCAGTTGCAGCCAAAGCAAGGGGAAGGACAATGCTCAGCAAAGTCCTGGCAGTGGGAGCAGCAGAGCTGGGGCAGCTCATCAAACCTCAGCTGGGCACTGGACAGGACATAAAGTTGCAAACTTTAATGCGTGCTCTTGACAGGGACCCACTGCGCACCCCTCGCCCTGGGCAAAGCCCTCCCTGTGCTTTGCTAGAGCAGCTCTTTGAGGAGCTGAAGCCCTCTTGCCAGAGCAGCAGAAAACAAATGAGCTATTTGTAACCCTTAATTTAAACAGCTACTGAAGTAGCAGTATAAATAGTATAATGCAATTGTAATGGATAATGAATTATGCATACAGCCTCTTCCCTCTTTGAATATGCATGAGGCAGGAAATCCCGAAGTGGCACAATATTGCTGCTTTATTGCTTACTTAGAGCTTGGTCCTAAAGGGGGGCTCTAGGGACATCCAGCCCAGAGTATGCACCATCTCCTGTCCTCATGGTTATCACAGTGTTGCTCCAAACATGCTGATAACGATCTTCTGGCTTTGGACAAAACCTGCACCAAACCTTACTCTTCCAACCATGAGTAAGCCAGATATAAATATCAGAGCAACTTCCAGCATTTCTAGTCTTTGCACAGTCTAGCTTAAAAATCAGGAAAATACCAAGCTAGTTCTGGAAGATGAAGCAAATAAATTAATTTCAGTGACAGGAATAAAGTGGATCTAATTAGAAGTCCCTCTGCAGTGCCTCATTAGCGTGGTTGGTAAGTAAATGAAATTTCATCAGTAGTGAGTTAGACTATTTGTCTTTGGTTATTTTTAGGATTTACAAAATGACAACTGGATTTTCTATCAGAAAATATTCTTCATCAGTTGTCTAGAGGCCTTTTTCATAGACCATGGCACAGCCACTTCATTTACATTCGTTGGGCACTTCCTTCACTCTCTGCAGCTCATTCATAAATTGAAAGAAATCAGAGCAATTTTTGGAGACAAATGGATTTTAGCTGTCTTACTGCATATATGTAACTCCGTAATGTGCTGCTGTTATATCAGAATACTTTATAAACTTCCCCCTCCCCCCACTGTGAAAAAATGACTATTTTTTAACTTCTGTGGGTGCCGTCACCCTCCAGCATGGGAGAAACCCAAGTGTCACATGGTAATTTTATTACAGGCCTGTCCAGCGATCAGGAGGACTAATTTGTCAGTCTTATTCAACTTAAGACAGCTGTTGGTAACCTGCACTCTCTGGCAGTCCTGAATTGTCAGTCAGCAATGATTTTCCTTGACTTTCAGTGCTTATAAAGTCATACCCTGTGGTAATTTAATGAGCGGGAGATAAAAATTCTGGTCATACTCATCCAGCAATGGTCCTGACATATCATCTAGTTAGAAACCCTCCTTTCAGGACAGAGCCCTCTCATTGAAACCGCAAAGTTATTCCCATTAATTATGTCCTCAACATACTAGAAAGCCCAAACATAGGCAATTCATGCAGTTTAGGTTCTTGGATATGTTGCCACCTATGATCCTGTTGTTATTACCATACCACAAGCTATGGACATTGGGAATTTAATCAAAATTAATGGCAATACTGTTCTGGAGCTGCAGCTAAGGGATATGTGCTGTTAGCAGGGAGCAACCCATAGCAGGGAGCAACCCATAGCCCACCTAAAGAGCTTGACTCCTTGTTGAAGGAAAAGCTGAGCGATCCCAATGGCTCTGCAGGCTGTTTGCAGTTTTTCAGGGTTTGTTTGTTATGCAAAAAGTGGCACTTTTTTTGCATAAAATGTAAGGAAACTTGCTGCAAGAAAAACATGCTGTTTTGCACCAAGTCCCAATCTGCAGGTTGCGTCTGTGTGTGGAGGTCTTTGGGTGCTTTCTGCCTAGTCTTTCCACTGACATCTGCTCACTGCCTCTCCCAACACATGAAATGACAATAACAGGGAACAAGAAGGGAAAAGCTTCACAAGAGCTTCCACTTCCATTTGTAGGCTTGGGATAAAAGCCTGCATGAGCTTTTACCCCATTTACAGCCTGAACTTTGCTATCTAAGAACTAACCACAGCCCCGGAAATGTTTGGAAAACATTTGGATTGGGATTTAGAAGTTCAGCTTCCACCTCCAGACATGCTTGAATTCTAACATTACTTTTGTGGCAGATTTTAAGCCTGATGAGAAGGTGAGCAGTAGCCTTAAAAACTAGCACAGACTTGGGGACAATATATTGTAATCATTTCTAACAAGAACATCAATTTGAACTGAGTTGGGTTAGCTGTATAGGCTGCATAGGATTGGACATATAAATTAGTGTAAAGTTCTTAATAGATTTTAAGCCAGTGGCTAAGATTAGCATCTTTATTTGAAAATATTACATGGATTAAATTCAGATGCTTCATACTTCCATTCTGTTTCACAGTGTCACTGACTAGAAATTGGGCCACACAGGATGATTCAAAAAGTTTAGATACCAGAATAACATCTTAAGGCAAGAAGAATTTGACTTTTTTTTCCTAAACGTGTTGCCATAGATTTTCCTAAATGTTTTACAAACAGTTATTAAAAGCACATTGAGAATCTGAATTCCCTGTGGGCAAAATGTTTTTGTACTTAACTTTCATTTAATTCAAAAAAATCACATCTGGTTGGAGTTGCAGCAAAACATGGGAAAATAGTACCCAGCTATCACGACAGCAGCAATGCAAACCCACAGATGGCTTGTGGCTGCATTTCCTTGTCCCCTTCCTTGTCCCCTCTTGGGGACAGTGGTCAGGCCAAGGCAAAGCTTTGGAGGGGCTCAGTCCTTTAGTCCCCCATCCAAAATGAGCTTTGCCAGCATCCCTGCAGGGTTCCACCAGGAGCATTCCCATTGCACCGCGGAGCCATTAAGTATTTGCATGGTGGTGGCCCTGGCTGGAGAACTTGTAGTATTAAACAACAGGTAGATGCCATGGGGGCTGGCACACCTTTCTTACAGCAGCCATCTGAAGACATAAAGAACATTGCAGTATTTATTTTTTATGCCCATGTTAGAGTTTTAAAAAATGCATTTATCAGCTTTTGGTATTAAATAGTCCATAACGGAGTAAAAATACAGGAATTAATAAAAATATCCAACACCCCCTTTCAAATCTCCCTTCCCTTAACGGCACTGTAAATCTCAATGTCATATTCCTGTGCGTTGCTGCCCTTAATCTGACAGTGTCAGAGGGATCTATCTTCATTTTCTCACTCTTTTCATAATCTAATCCTCAGCTCTAACATGCAATTAGTGCCCTCCTCGCCCTCCGCATACCAAGCAGGCTGATTGCTACAGCTTTCACTGTGCAATCCATTTAGCCATGCGACTCATAATGAATATGTACATTTTGAGGACCTCGCCGAAAAGGGTCACAGGCAATCAACCTTGAATTCAATTACGCGAGTCAAGGTTAATGACTCGGCGCAGTGGTCAGAGGCATTCAGCCTCCTGCAGATTAAATCAGGCTGTCACAGCTGACAATGCCGTGGCTCGTGTAAGGAGAGGGGCATTGCACAGAGAGAAGATGGTGTCACTCTGCAGCCGAGGCTGTGCAGGTCTCTCCCTGTCAAATCGGATTGTCAGGCTCCCCCCAACCCATAATACAATTAAGTGGCAGAAAGGCATGGCTGGTTGGGAACTCAGGGTGCCTGTGCCCTGCTGATGCTCACGTGGGGGCACATGGAAGCACTGCTGCCTGGGAAAGAGCATTTGACTAAATGTTTCCCACCATCAGTGCAAGTGCTTTTACTCTTAGCGCTACTTTGGGGTGAAGAAGGAAAAAGTATGAACAACCCAAAACTCCAGTGCTTTTGCACCCCTGCCCTCAGCAGCAGAGATGCCCTGGCATGTCTCAGGGTCTCACCTGGGCAGCTTTCAGGTGGTAGCTGTGCCAGAGTGCCGTCATCAGGCACTGCTGGGCTGAGCACAATACAAGGGATGCTACAAGGTTCCTCAGCCCATGGTAAGACCAGCCAAGAAGGGCATGCATCTTTCTCCCAGTCCGGCACCCAGCGGGACACTCCAAGCCCAAGCACTGCATTCCACCACTCTAAGGAGAGATCATGGTGCGCCAGGATGACTTCCCAGCTGTTATTTAAATAGCACCTATTTGTCTTGCCTTCCCCCCCCCCCCCCCTTCTTCATTCAGCTTCTCCAGGGGCACTAATTTTAGCTGGGCTTTAAGGCGGAATTACACGGTGCTAGAGGGCTTAGAATAGGCTTGAAGATGGTGCTTTAATGGTGGACTGCAAACACTTTATTACGTGTTTCCATAACCATGACAGCTAAATTGCACTCTCTATGGCTGCTGCCTGGCTCTGAGTGTGTCCCAGCCACCAGTGGGATTTTGGCAGGTCCACCTTTCGTTCAGGTCAAAAGGGGTTTTCTGCAATGCATTCATCCCAAACAAAGTCAGCGTCCACAGAAATCCCTTCTGGAAAGTCCATCCGTGGGAAGGGATAATGCCAGTGATGACCCCACAATGGGACGCTGGGACTCGTGCTGGTTGTGACTCTGTGACCCAGCACAGCCCCAGCTGGGGAGCCCGGCCAGTGCAGGGGGCATTTGAAGCCAGCTGGCTTTTGGGACTGGGAACAAAACACGCTCAGAGTGTTTTGGCTCCATTAAAAGCTGGTGCAGCACCTAGCGTGTTTGTGCCCCGATCCCCAGGAGCAGGATAACCAGCTGGGGCCAGGGTTGCCATCCCCCAGCTCCACTGATGTGACGCTTATGATGAAGAACTGCTCATCAGCACTGATGGTTTATGATGCACTATGTTAAATGTCCACTTATTAAAACCTCTGTAGCATAGATTGATTTTTGTCCTCTGCAGTGGCTGTGTTGGAAGTGCCTGTGGGCCTTTCCTTGCTTTTACAAGCAGCACTAAGCCCCTCTCTTCAGACGCACTGCTCACTGTGGGTTTGCCAAGCTCTGGGTGAAGGCATGTAGTTGGGTTGCCCTCTTCAGGTGATGCTTTGCTGCGATGGCCCTTGGGGATCCCTGCAGCAACAGCCCCACCAACACCCACTACTGGTGGTCTCCTGCCCAACTGCTTATGGAGCATTTCAGCACTAGAAAATCAGAATGTCGAATACCAGATTGCACAGAGGAGCTGAGATATTCAGTGCTTGCAACTTCTGCCATTGCTGCTGGCTCCCTGAGTGTGCTCCTGCCTGGGCACTGTGGGCACTTGGGACATTAAGGCTGGAGCTGCAGGCAGACCCTGCAGAGCAGCCAGGGATTAGGCCCTGGGGTCTCACTCTGCCCATCGAAGACTTCATCCTAGGGCTGTACGCTGAGTAAGGAGTTATTTAGTAGCGTGGACAAATTAAAAACATAAATAACATTCAACTGTCTGAATCTTTTCAATAAACACAAATTATGAGGTTTATATATGTAAAGCAGTATTGCTCGGTGTGAAGAATCTTTTACACGTGATTTATACTGTTATTAAATATGGGGCAACTTTTAGAACCAAATCACTGCTGTCATTTCAGCACTATTACATTGTATTTAACACAAATTCTTAATGAATGTATTTTTCAAAATGTCTTTCCGATGCATAGACTATTGGTACTTTTTAAACTAGAAACCCCTTTCTTTAAAAAATATTATTTTGTTTATTTTCGTTTCTTTTCCTTCCTTTCCACTAGGAGAAAAAAAATTGGAGAAGCCAAATGAGCAACTTCAGTTCACATCACTTGGCTTGCCAGAGATGCAGTCCAAGACCTAACAGAGCATTGTAAATATATACAATTTCATCATTCCTTAGCATGAAACATTTCCTCTGCTACGGTGGACATCCAGGACTTCCTGGCAGATGCCCATCGTTTCTCCACAGAACCCAGCATATGCGCAAGGATGTGCCTCAGGTGCCAGCACTCTGAAATGTGTTCACCACGTCCCTGCTCCTTGGTAAGCACTCAGAAAACTTCTGGGTTTATTTTATTTTTCTTTTTTCTTGGTGTCTTTGTGTATTCAGGACTTGGGTGCACAGGGCTTGAGGGACACAGACACCTCAGGACAACCCTGGAAATGGCTCCCAGGCAAAAAAGCATCTTTGTAATATTTATATCCAAGCCCAAATGTGCACCAGGTTTTTCCTCTGCCCAGCACTGCAATAGCAGAAGAGTGGGTACAGGCCCCAGCCTCCCACCCCGAGCATGTGTGTATGGGAACAGGGGCCAGAGCCATGAGAGGCTCTGGGTTGGGGTGGCTTCATCACCTCCTCCATGCCCCCATGGCCAGAGGCCAGCATGGACCTGCTGCCAGGCTCCTCACCCCCAACATGCAGCTTGAACTGTGGGGCATTTGTAATTGTGTTGGTCATTAGTGAATTGTTCGCTACCATTAGTGATAAAGAGAGGATAAAATATGGATATACAGGCTTACGATCCCTTTCTGTTACTTAGAAACTGGTGAAAGTTTCTGGAGATGCATTCAGCTCTTCCCTCATCAACTAAACATGCAGGAAAATCAGCTCTCCTGGGGAATAGAAAAGCGCTTTTAAATGCTTTAGCTCAACTCTAAAACTTTGAGACAGACTTAAACTTTCAGTACACTGAATCTAATTCTTGTAAGGGACACCATGGTCTCTGCCCCATGCCAAGGGATGCTGTCACTGTAGAGCAGCGTGGATAAATCACCTAGAGGTGATAGTGCTGGCCCTTACAAGGGCTGGGGTGATGTACAGTGAAACCCAAAGAAATATTTGTCTGTAATGGCGGTGCCTACAACGGCTACACAAGGGATAGCATGGCACAAGCTCACACCCAAAGCCTAATTCAAAGCCACTGGCTCAGCTGCTGGCCCATGGGACCTGCATAAAATCATGGCGATGTCCCCATTCAAAAGTAGTTTGTGGAGGTGGGCTGGTGGAAACTTTAGAATATAGATTGAATAAGAGAAAAATATGAAACTGCTGGCGGCACTTCTCATCTAGGCGAAAGAAAACTCAGTGGAGTGCAGGGGGAGGTGACAGTGAGCATTAAGGGAAATGTTTGTTGTTGTCCAATGTGATTTGTCTGACATACAGATTTCTTAATATTGCGCAGAGATGCACTTCAGGTGTTACAAAAATTTGCATGTGTTTGTTTAGTGGTCTGGCAGAGCCACTAATGAGAATTCATAAATCCTCCGCTTTGACTTTTAGCTGGCTGAAACCTTCTTTTATTTAAGCTCTTTAAATGCAATTTTGGCAAAACCATAACATCAGATTAGAAACAAACAGTAAATTGAAGTTTGTTTGAGAGGGTTAGCAAGACAAGCAGCAAAATGAAAACTTATGAATTGACAGCACAGCCCCAGCTGTTGCTGCCCCATTTCAGAGCAGGAGGCCTCTGTGCTATGGGTTTTCAAGTCAAAATTATTGCCTGCCATCTCTACATTGAAATAGTGGAGAATTCACTGCTATATGTTATACTGCTACATAAACTGTTCAGTGATTTGGCTGTCCTAATCCTAGATGTTTTCAGAGATTGGGGAATGGAATATTTTTAGGATTATCTGATTAGAGGCATTTACTTAAAATTGCTCTAATTAGATTACTGAATATTACAGCCATGGAGGATGCTGTTGGGATGAATTAGCTACCTAAACAGTAGATCATCAATCAGTGGAAACTTTTAATTGGTCTAATGAGTTTACTTACCAGAATGTGTGATCACATCTTCTGAGTTCTATTTCAGTTTCCTCCAAGTACCTAAAAAGTCTTGAGGGGGCTGTCAGGAGTCCCTGGGAAAAGCAAACAGGCTGCTTTTCGCCAGTTTACCTACAATATAATTGGTTTGCAGTAAAAGGACTTGGAGGGAGAGTTCGGAAATCAAGCTGGCGTGTAGGTAATATATGTGTGATCGAGAACAGTTTCTTTAAAATACCAAAATATATTCAGGTGTAGCAAAAGAACTGCAGGATTAGATGTTCTGAACCATCATTGTACATAATTATAGTGAATAATACTTTTATAGTAATAAAAGGCACCCTCAAACCCAGACTTTCATCACAAAATGGGCACCTTTCTGGGTGCATCCACACTTTCTCAATGAACACTGAAAGTTAAATAAAGCTTTCAAATTATCAGGTAAATGTTATGGATTGCTGTGATTTAATTTATGGGATTAGTTTGACTTTCAATTACCAGGCTTCACACTGAATCACTTTATATTTTGAGCTCTGTAACTAGCACTCCTTACACTCGATCTTTCATTTAGGGAAGGATTATCAATAATTAGACACCATGGCCTTATTGATTACCTAATCAATAACCACATTAATCATCAGCAGTCTGAAAACAATTCAGTCTTTGCATTAAAAGGAATCGGTGCAATCAAACTAGCATCCTTTACTGCACACCCATTGCAGGTGGTACGTTTATGATAGATGTAATTTCTGAACCCATTACTGCAGAGCTAGAAAGTGTTTTCTCTCTCTTTGAAATTCTTAATTAAGTTTGGGTCATTATTTCTTAATTGTCCACTGTTTATCTGTCACTAAAAATAAATTTTTGCTCACAGAAGGTATCGGATAAAGAGGCTGAGTCTCCAAAGTTTATCCACACATGGACAACACTGAAGAAATGTAATGTTCTCCGGTGTGAACCCCAAGGTCCAGCCATTATCTACATCCCCATTGCCCCAAAGCTCAGCAGGGGTGAGGCGGTGCCTCCTGAGCCAGCTGCTTTATACAAATACGTCTCTCTGAATTTTTCCCCTTAATCGCTTAAAATTTTCCCAGGCATTACAAATAATTATACCTTTATATTATCCAAGTTGCATAAGGGTTACTTAATCCAGAGTTGAACACCTGATTAACTTTGCATTTGATGTTACTCAGCCATAGAAAACATTTATAGCCATCCTTCTCCATCTATCAGGGAAGACTATTAGGAAAAAACCAAACTGCCCAATAAATTACTCTAATCTGTTGTAAAACTGATCTTACTAACTAATATAGTCAATTGTATTTAACCAGTTGGAAAGTAGCCTAAATAATGTAATCACATTGGGTATTTCTTGGAACAAAGCCTAAGAAAGCTGTAAAAATCATTCAGAATAACACAAAACTATCATTTTGTTTTTAAATGCTGTGCAGACCTGTGGCTCAGGTGGGTGGATGGACGGTATTGGGTACAGCCATCAATCACTTTTTGTAGTGGATCTATGGGCTGGGTGGGCAGTAGCTGGTGGGGAGAGACCGGTGCAAGGCTGCCCAGCTTTGCTGAACCACATTGGCTTCCAGCTCTGGAGGATGGAAGCAGCTTGGGCTGGCTGTCTGTTGGCAAAGGGGGACCCTGCTTCACCGCAACACCCTGGAACTGGTATCAAAACGTTGGCTTACCAGTGTTGCTTCTCAGCTGCCACAGCTAAGAGAGAACAGATGTAAATTGATGATTTTCATGCAGGTCCAGCCTGGTGGCTTCAGCAAGAGTTTTGTTCATTGAGAAAGTCAAACAGCAGTTCATGATCATGTCCATAGCAGGGAACATACAAGGTCTTCTTGTGCGGTCATTAATTCTCTTGATTTGCCCCTAGCATCGACATAAAGATGCCCTTCAATGGCCATCAGTACACAAATCCATGTTTCTGGTGGCCAGGACTTTGTGAAGGGGGACTTGTGCTTGGTCAACCATATTCAGCCCACGGAGCTAGCAATGGAAAAGCACAAATAAACAGGAAGTTTCATTGAATTTTTCAATGCAAAATTCAATCTTTGCATTGAATTTTGGTTTGCAGGTGGCTCATTTACTTGCAAGAGTTTCCCAAGTCAAGATTATTAACAGGGCTTTGGGCTTTGAAACATAGAACTGGTAGTGGCAAACTGGAGCTTTCTGATACCATTTACGCATCCAACTTCTAGAGAAATCGTTGGTTTCTGCATGTCCTGGTGCGAAGGACCCATTTGTTTCCTTCCTCTAAACAGGTCTGTGCCCTTGCTCCCCATATCGGGGACTGATTGTATGCTTAGAAATTTCAGCAGGATAATGGCAACTTCATGTATAATTTAGGTGAAACACATGTACTGCAATTTATCAAGCTAAATAACACACGTCATGCCTACAGCCAGGGAGGAAGAGTTTTCTATGACAAACACTAAAAATGTTCTATCAGTGGGACAAACACTGGGAGGGGGACCAAGGTGCAAAGACATGTGCAGCCATAATGTAGGGGTGCACAAGGATGCCTTTCAACACCAAAGGGGGGTTTGTCACTAGGATGTCACTGCTTCTTGCTCCTTGCCAGGTGCAATATAACTTTTTTAAATGATAAAACCACTTCTTAATTGCATCTTTTCATTCTTTGAACTAATGAAGGGCTTGTTCAACCCTCTCCTCTCCAAAAAAAGCAACTGAGAAACTGGCAAACCAGAAGCGGCAGTGTATGTTTCCCTGCCGTCATCACCTGAGACCTTTGACTGATAGCAACTGAAGCTTTTGTATTTAACCCGTGTAGCATTAAACCTTGCAGCACGGGCGGTACGTGGGAACAACAGTGCATGCTGTTTTGTTTGGTGTAACGGTATGTGCCACTGTTATGAGAGGCTTAAACTGTTTGTGTGGGATATTTTAACACTGATGCAGTTTGTGCTAGAAGTTTTTAGCTGTGAAGTGGCAGATGTGGCAGGAGGGCTGCTCCTCTCCTGGCATGGGACTGGGGCTGCTACTGGGGGACATGGCTCCCTGTCCCTGCGTGGGCTTGTCATCTGTAATACAGTGGAGATCACTGAGCCCCCTCCCAATACAATTATTATAATTATGTGGTCTGTATATGGGCAATAAGTATTGTTGCAGTAGTATAATACACTCAAACGTGTATATCCATATCCATACACCACTGATTTCTTTGCTGGTGACTATGAACCAAGAAGTTACCACTGCCCAACCTACCATACCATGGCACATCCTCCTGGTCAGTTGCCTGCTCAGTACATAATATCTTCCAATGCTGTGAAAAAGGAAAAATAAAATAGAAACCAAAGAGACCTTGCATTTGGAGATGCTTAGAAAAAGGATTGGAGGACTCAGCCCCAGGATGCTGGAGCTGCTCACGGTGCTGGTCCCAGCTGCAAACCTCAATGCAGAAGTGCTTTTTGCTAGTTATTTTGGTTTGAGTTGGGGTTTTGTTGAACTGTAAACCTCTTCACTTAAACACAGTTTGAGACTTCACTTGAAACAGAACACACAAATGCTTGGAGACTGGCTTGCAGTATTTAGTGCTTGGGTACTGCAGTAATTCACACATTAGTAGACTATTCACAACTACCTTCCTTATTTATTTAGTGACTTTGTCTCTTGGGTTAGCCAGTAATTCTGTACCTCACCCAAGAGCAGCAAAAAAGAGCTGGATGGAGAACATTGAGCAGAGCCCTGCTTCCCAGCCACACTGACATCCAGACAACGGGATTTCATTTGCTCTGCCATAGTGCCAGCAAGAGATTTCAGCTATAAACGTTAGATCTGCACGCAGTGACCCAGAGGGATGAAGGCATGCACTGAGCTGAATCCTTCGCATAAGCACCATCTGAGCCTTCTTGAACTAGGGTCAGCATTTCCAAATCAACAGAACATTCATTCTCCTTTTTCCCTGTTTAGTTTGTTGTATTTTATGAGCACGCAGTGCAGAAAGCAGGTCATGTTTAGCTTAGGAAGGGGAATGCTGCACTGCAAGAGGGCAGGTCTTCACAGCCTGGTTTTGCTGGATCCCTGCCCTATGTGTTGCATTCACCACTCTTCAGAAGAGTGGCAACTTGTCTGCAATATCCCATCAATGTACGACATCCCATGGCCACATCTCTAGCAGCATCCCTCCTGCCATCCCACCCTTTGCAAATGGGAACCTTCAGCGCATGCGCAGGGGATTGCAGAGGAGCCCCCCAGGGCTGGACACCCCCCACCTCTGCATGCAGGGTGGGTCCTCTCTGCAAATAGTGCCACACAATAAATCCTGGCTTAAAAGACCCATAAAAATAGCAATTATAAGACATGAAGTGATCTGAGGAAGGGCTGGCACAAAGAGGCCTCCCTCCTTTGATGTTTATTGCCACAGTGGAGCAAATACGAACAATGCTGGTTTTCATGAGCACTTCTTAGCATTCAGCATTTCACATTTGTTTCCAATTTTAACAGTTAACATTGTATGCTTTCATTATGCCATTGTCTAAGGAATCACTCAGGCCGTAGCAGCTGTAATTTATCTTTTGTGCGACGTAATTTGGAGCAGTCCAGGCCAGAAAGGAACATCTGTATTGAGGGACTGGCAACTGCGTGCCCTGCACTTCTGCACCGGGACGTGTTAGAAGGTCACTTTCTTCATAAACTTCGTTATTGCTGTTGGTTTTATTCATTATATTTGACATATTAAGCTTCTGTATCTTGGCATAAAGGACACAATATTGCAGCATATTGGCAAGCTCATTTGCTTTTCACAGCTAGTGTTGTGTCCAAATAACAGTCCCCAGGGAGCAACACGTGTATATAGACTGCAGGAAAATGAGCCTCAGCAGCAGGTGGCCTTTTGCAGCCTAATGAACATGGCAATCTGTTACTAGCACGGCAAGGCTTTTCACCAGACAATTAGGCAACTAAGCATGTAATTATTCAGGCCAACAAGAAGAGGCTCTTCTCTAATTTCATCTTTTCATTGCTGTTTACTCACCCACACTCCCCTCATTAATGAGAGATTTTCCAGTCTATGCTAATTGGTTTCAATAACATTCATTTCAGTTGAAAGGGAACGATTCTGTTAATTGAGAATCGAAAGCATCTTTTCATTTCAAGTGCGTCCTGCTATGGAAATCTGAACACCCTCAACAGGTTTGAGCTAATGAAATTAAGTTACACAGCCACCAGTGGTGTAATAGAAATAAAGTAATTTATTTTCACTGAAGCATGTGCTATAGGTCCTGAACAATTAATCCAGCTCGTTCGGGAGAGCCATCAGAGAAGGCGATTTTGAATAAACAGACTGCCTGCTTCAGATCTGCCGCTGCAATTCTCAGGGTGGTTTAACTGCTAAGCTTTCCAGCATGACCTGAAAATGTTTAATGAGAACGAGATGCATTTGAGGAAACACTAATTCTTTAATAGCTGGTTTGGAAAAAAAAAAAAATAGAGCACACAACTTGCCAGCCTGCTGAGCAAGAGGGTGGGTTAAAGCGTTTTAAAATAAATAAATGGGTGGTTCCCGGCTCCAAAATCAGAGACCACCACATGGCACGTGATGCTGAGAAGGACCGTGGAGCTATAATCCTATTTCTTCAGTATTCAGGACCTGGAAAGCAAGAAGGAACCAAAGCCCAAGAGACAAATAGGTTTTGTTTGTTTGTTAGTTTTTTCATTGACCACAAGTACTAGGAACTATTTTTAAGGAAAACTGAGATTCTCAAGTATCAATGTAACTTCTAGTGTTCAGGCTTTAAGGAAAACTTTGGCTACCACAAAATAAACATTAGCACATCTGCAGGCAGCCCCAAGGTGGAGAAGGCAGCTCGGAGGTGCCTAAGCATCCTGCCCAGGGGAGAAGTCCTGCAGGGACTCTGCAGCCCCCGGCTATTCCCTCCCTTTTCCCCATCTTTGTCCTTACAACTGATCTTGGAGGAGGTGATCTCAAATGCTGTGGGTCAGTGCAGTGGCTATTTATTAATTAAAAACAAATTTGCAGGCTGAAAACTACAGTCTCCAACCAATGCCAGGACAAAGGGATGGCTTTCCATGAGTGAAAAATGCAGAAAACTGCAAAAACTTCAGTTTTTCAATGTGAGGGAGACTAAAAACGGAGAGTGCATGAGTACTTTCTGTATCTAGATACAAGCCTATGTGCACAGGCATATGGAAAAACTCTGCAGCTACATATGCAATTATTTATTGTTCAAGTATGATGCAGTATATATTTAAAGTATCTTACTGTCATCCAAAATACTTACATAAATAACTACATAAAAAAACCCCAAACCATAAGTTTTCTTGACTTCATTAATTTTTAAGGGGAGCTTCCAACTTCTCTTATGTTCCTGGTATTAAAACACCCTGATGAATATATTTCACACAAGTGAAACTACAGCCTGTAACTTTTGGGTTTATGTGATTTGATGATGGAAGATATTGTTTCAAATCTATGGGAATAATCCATCGTCTGTACAGTTCTTCCAGCGGGAGTATTTGCTTAGTGGGATATGCCCCTTCCAACATTAAGAAGAGGAACCCAGGGTTGGTGCAGTTGCTGGTTGTGTTTCATGCTGGCTTTATTTGTAAGCATTTATGCAGGCATGGGGTATGTAAATGCTAATGTTTGTTGTTTCTTTTTTTTAAAAGCTGGCGTCCAAAATGCATAATAGGCAGAGACTTATAAAATAATACACTGCAGACTGTTATGAATATTTCAAAGAATTATTTCTTTATTTTGTGCATAGCTCATCGTGCTGACATTTGATTCATAGCAGCACAAATGTACCTGGGGTTGCTAAGGTTACCCAATTTCATTCACCCACAGATAGTTGAGATCTACATAATCCCATCAGTTCATCCAGTGCATTTCAAAGTGATATTGATAAATGGTGCCTTGCTCAGATGATATGTCCGTTTACATGTGATATATCTCATGATTCCTGTCTTCTAAAATATTGTGGCTGATGAAATTTCACATTATGTGTATGTACAGAAAGCAGAGGTATGAGTTTTTATTCTCCATTTGAAAAGGCCCTAGAAGTAGGAGCCAAGGAGGAGGATGTTTTGTGCTTGAAGCTCACTTTTTCTACAGAAATCAAGAATACTGTGACTCTAATATTAGACTTCAGTTTTGTCACAAAAGCATGGAAAAGCACCCAGTTTTCAGCAGTGGTTGCACCAGAAAGGCTCATCACCTTGCTTCACTGAGCCAGAGCTTGCTAGTAGCATCCTCATCACCTTTTAATGCGTAATATCCCATGAAAGCTGAGTAGTTTTTCTAGAAGAAGTTTTAGACCCTGGAGGATGGCCCAGGCTGGGAGTCGTGGCTCTCGGTGTGGCGGGGGCAGATGGGGGACCTTTGAGAAAAGGAGGAACAATGCACAACAGAAATGTGAACATGGCTGTGGTTGTGGCTGTTTCCACCTGGTGAGCCCTGGGGCTGCAAGTGATCAGTACAGCAGCAGGCTGCTCTGCATATTGCAACAGCGAAGCCAGTGTGGCTAACAGGCAAAGACATGCTGCCTGCCTAATATTTTGGAAAGTGTTTCAGAAAATCTAGTATGCATGTAGTGCTTGTTCCACCATTCACTTGGTATTCATTTTTGGTGTAGTAAGCGGTTAACCTGGGAGCAGGGGCAAGAGCCAGCCCAGGGGCACCAGATGCCCATTGCACCAGCATGGCATTACCTTCCTGTAGTGAAGCTTGCTTTCTCCAGAGAGAAAGGAAACACTGTGGAGAAAGATCGTGCCCCATCAGGAGTCTTCTGGGGAGAGGCTGACAAAAGGAAGCCCAGAAAACCATCCGTGGTCCTTGGCATTATCAAGGTGCCAGCACAGCCTGGCATCTGCATGGCAAGCGTTGCTCCTGTCCTCAGTAATGCCCTCCACTTCCCACCTCAAGAGGATATATATTATACACAATATATACTATTCTCTATATTATAAACCACAGCTAAGCTGTAGACACCCTTTTATTTGAATTTACAGAAGCACAATAGCAACCGTCAGCCTCTGAGCGTTTGGAGACAGTGAAGATGTTAACTCCACCAACTTGCAAAATCCAAACCAAAACAAGCCCCTCTCCGTGTGCCCCATTTTCCTCAGAAACTGAGCCCAAACCACATCACATGGGGCTGGGAAACAGTGGAGCTGTGGCCTCCATGGGTTCAAGGCGGTCTGGGAGGCGCCAGGGGGGCTGTGGTCTCTCAACCGCCTGCCCAGCCAAATCTAAGGGTGGACAGAGATGGGGTGGTTATCCCAGGTAAGCATCCCTCACTGCTCCAGTACACCGTGAGCTGTCCTGGGAGCCAGTGGGGCAGCAGACCTGTTTGCATTAAACGAATGAAAATCAAACAAATTTGGCGAGAGCAGGCGTGGCTCGGGAGCAAGGCACGGACCGAATGTATCAGGTCATTTATTCACAATGAATCATGCAAGCAGATCTAGTTAGCATCTTATTTCCAAGCCGAGAGATGTTTGTAACAAATCTCCTCAGAGATACATTTGTAAGTGAAATGAAGAAACTGTTATTGAAGCAATATGAAGCTGGAGCCTGTGCAGTCCTGAAAACCTATGCTATATTTCATCCTTTAAAAGCTATCATTTTACTTAGCAAGCTGCTTACTACAATTATACAATGTTTTTCTTGGCCCCCAGCTACATTAAACATCCATTTTATAGCGTTCACTGTATTACCCTGAAAACCTGGCTTCCAAGGAGAGGGTTATAAAGGGTTATACTGTAAAAAAAGTACACTGTTTCCTTATTAACTTTATAGTTTTACTGCCTTGTTTGGGGCACCTTCCCTTCTTCCCTCTCTGTGGCCAGTGGGGCTGAACACAGTTGTTTTACCCAAACATATTTGGCTGAGGATGTTTTCCAACAACACCCTTTTCTCTCAAACGCTAAGCTTCTAACATGGGTGCAAAGCCCCTCCTAGCAGAGCCCCCGCACTGGTCTACCCACCTCTCACAGGATTTAACCCATGACGGCTCCTTTGCTATCAAAACTAAGGCACCTCCACAGTTGCGACGGCAAAGCTCCCCCCCATAACTGCCCATTGCAGTATTTATGTTTCCCACATGTTCGCAGGCCAGCTGGACCTTTTTACACCCATGCACATTATTGAGATAGTCAGACTAGCCGATTAAATCATGTTTGAACGTACGTTAATATCTGTTATTGTTCCTGTACAGCCCGGATGATCGCACCCTGTCTGACAAACGGGATTTGACTGCTGCTAATAATAGGCAGATAAAAAATGCTTGGCTCTACAGAGGCCTCCCGAAGCAGACAATGTCTATAGCTGTTGATTATTAAGGCCTATTATATATTGATAGGTTAGGATTTATTACTGAAAGCAGAACCCAATTGCTGGGGATTGGCTGGTAGTGGGGCGCTGGGGAATAGGTGCCGGGGCTGTTAGCCTGGGGTAATCTATCAGTGGGAGGAGGAGTGTGCTCAAGCAATTAGGGAGCCAGCAATCCCACCGATGCGTTATCGGCAGCCTAATAGAGATAATGGGTTTTACTGGACAGGACGGGTACAGTGCTGCTGGGGAAACAGTGACATTAGATAAATAGAAAAATGGCTCATTAAAACATGATGATGGCTGCTGCAAAGCAATGCAACCGAAGGGCACGAGGCACCAGAGTGTCTAGCAGGAGTAGATCCTCCCAATATGAGCTGATGTTGCAGGGAAACCTATATGGCTCTTAGTTTAAGGGCATACATTAAGCTGGTGTTTGTGACAGAATTAAGTTATTTCCATCCAAACGTGTTTCTTATTACAGCTCGCCTCCCCATGATACTACTTTTACCACCTCGGTGCCTGCACTCAAAGCTGCACTTTTTTTTTTCTCAAGTTGTTTGCAACCCAACCATAAATACCTGTCCTGCCCTGGGGATGCAGTGCTGCCAGATCCTCCCTGAACCTTGCCTGTGGCCAGGCATCAGTACTGGCTGCCAAGCCAAAGGGAAAGGGCAGTTCAAAGCTATAGAAATCTTCCCTTGCAACAGAGGATCTTCTCACAGGGGCCAAAGCCTCCGTCATCCACCAGTAGCATATGGGAATGGTGGGAAACCCTCTATACCCGCTTCTCCACATCTATTACAGTTTTGCTAAACAGTTCTGATCCAGTAAGGATTGGCTCCAAACGCAGTAATCTGGACTTCACAAAAATGCGTGATCTGTTCACATGCAAGGTGTTCTGAACCACCACTGTGGATTTTGAGAGAAGCAGCTCTCCAGAATAAGAATGTGTTTTACCTTCACAATTAGTGTTTCTCTATTAAGAGAAGACCCTGGGTGCTATAAATAATATCTTATGATGCGACAGGTGAATTATGAAGGTACTATTTCACACACAGGAATAAATGAATACCTCTACTATAAACCCATTAAAGATGTGCAGGCAGCAAAGTGTATAGGTTAATAAAGTGTTCCATAATAAATACATTAAGATACAAGTAATAAATTATCTGGTTTTGTCATCATCCAATTTGTGAACCAGAGTGTATTAGAGCAAAAATTCATATTGGATTTGTGTTGCATGAATTAATAGGGGACAGGTGCTGCAAAAGGCTGCTTGCAGGGAGGACCAGGGCATGGGGGTGAACGTCGCTACCTGGCAAACACCACACACATCCCTCTCTTTTCTGAAAGGAGGCAATGAAAGAGTACAACTTGAAGTTTTTCTCCTTCTGAATATTTCAGCTTAGCTGAATATAAATAAATCAGGCACTTCCAGACTCAGCAGGATCATACCTCCTGCAATATTGCTCTGTCATCCTATTTCTGCCAGGGCTTCCTTCGGCAGTGGCCCAGCTGCATCTTTTATTAGCTCTGCACTTACAACTGCTCATGGTTAGCATCCAGTTACAGTAAAACCCAACAGCAATTGCAAGGTTTTCCATCCACTGGTTTTTCTTACCCGCACATAAGGAAAGCCAGCCAGCGTTATGCTGGGAGTGAGCTTGTCCCAGTGGTGGCAGCTCTGCCCTGCTCGCTGGGGGACTTTCGATGGCAGCACCCTGGTGCCTAGTCCCTCTGGCCAGCAGTGAGACCAGGTCCTAGGGCAGTCCCTGTGCAGGTGCCTGCACACGGTCCAACAACAGAAACTGTATCCCTGGTGAATGGCTTACACCACCCACCATGTACAAAACCCTACTCCATCCATGCAGCAAAGTTTGTTCTGGATTTGCTCTCCGTAACGTGTGCTGTGTGTACATTGCCCTCATAACCTGGGAAAAATACAGCCCTTCCCAACAGTGCTGGTTATTTTTTTCATTGGTGAACATTAAGGGGATAACTCATGGATGCTGAGCAAGTAAATGGATTGCACAAACTGACCTGTAGGAGCACAACCAGTGTGAGTTAGGGTTAATGGAAATCACGCTTGGCTACGACATCTGTTTTAATGCTCAGTGCATCACTGCGCCCTCAGCACAGCCACCAGCAACGAATTCTCCACCTCCTACACAAGGGAAAGCTCCTGAATATACATCCCATGTCAGGGCAGGTTTTATTAAAAAAGAGATTTAATAAACGTCAGGTAGTGTGCTGGGGTACTCCCTAAATGCCCTTTATACTTAATGTGACCTTTCCATGAGTCTCCTGCAAGAAACATCCATGTAGAACAGGCTGGACTGTTCGCCTAGATGTCTGGGGAGCAGTCCTACTGTGCAGCAGCACTTCCAAACATAGGAACAGTCAGACACCCCCCAGAGCTGTTGATGTGTTGCTTGTCTCGCATGTATGGCTTCTCTATCAATATCCACTGTGCTCAGGGTGTGCTGGGGAAGGTGCTGGCATGGCCAGGTTGCCTTAGTGTCAAGAAGCTCAGCCCTGTCCCACTCATCCCTAAAGAGAAGATGAATTGGGACATGATAGGATGGTGTGCTAGGATGTACTCGGATCAGCTGGCACATGATGGAGTGAGCAAGGATGAGCTGGGATGTGCTTGTGCATGTTGGGATGTGCTGGGATCATCTGGGACATCCTGGCACATGTTGGGAGGAGCTGGTACATGGTAGTATGAGTTGGGATATGCTGGGATGAACTAGAATGTACAGGGGTGAGCTGGGACATGCTGGGATGAGCTGGGATGTGGAGCGCCATGATCAGCTCCCTGGTCAAGATCTACAACAATGGCAGCTGTGAAAGGCACAGCCACTGCTGTCTTCAAGCATTCACCTTTTCCCATCATCTCTTTTTTCCTATTTATGTTTCCTCCTGGCACACACAGGCAGCAGGACATGAGTGCTGCTTGCAGATTCCAGACAAAGGGAGGGAAGCAGAAATTTGGCAGAATGCCTTCATTTTGGAAACTCTTACATCACTGTCAAATGCAGTACATGAAACATTGAAACACTTCACGGCAACAGCAAGCTAAATTATTTCCAAAGACATGCCTTAAGGTTTTCAGTTAATTTCTCTGAAGATTCATGAGATCAGGCTACTTTATCAAGGCAAGCTGAGTTTTACTGACATGGTCTGGTCAGAAAATGACCAAATCCGATAACAATAGTCCGTACGGATGTATTGATCTTCAGCTTTGATAGTGCCTTGGCTCCTGGTGGATGAGGGCATGCAAAATGCAGATTGATTTAAGAAAGAGCTGCCAGGAAGAGCTGGGATAGATGCAGAGATGGCAGAGTGTACTGGTTTCAGCCAGGACACAGAGGCACCTGGTTCACTCATCAGATATTTGTCCTCAAACCTGATGTTGTCAGCCACGCCACAGATGTGGCTGGAGCAGCACTGCTTCCAGGGGAAGGGTGAGACTGGGAGACCGGGGTGAGGTGCATGGCCTAAGCATCCATGGTGGCAACGGAACCAGAGGCACAGGCAGCTTCTGAGGGGGGAAGTGGGTGATTTCACACATCATGTGGCTTCTCACTGGGGTTGGAATGTCCCCCTGCCCCTCCTTAGGGTCTCCAACCCCACACCCCTCTCTGCTGCTTTACTTTCGCAAGTCTGATCCCATCTGAGCTACACTAAACCTCTCTCACTAACCAATTCCTGCTCTTCTCCAGACCCTGGTCTTTACTTTCTCTTCCTGACATGGATGTTAAAGACATTCCTGGGGAGATAACATGGAGCAGAGGCAATATGAGACCCAGGATTTGTGAACAGAAGCAGCATAACCCATAATCTGTCCCATGCATCCTTCTGCTACCCACTCATTACACTTAATTTGTGTGTGCTAATTTCCAGTACACACAGCAGACGTAGCTCCCTGAAAGCCCAGGTCTTCATTCTGGCTTATGCTGAGTCTCCCTGGGCTGCTGGGTCTGCTCCTCCTGGCTAAAGGGGCTAAAAGACGACAGGCCAAGGCTGGGGTGGGCACCAAAACCCAAGGGAAACAACAAAAAAGCCAAGGCAATGGTTTAAAATGTTGTGCATTTCTTTCCTACATGAGGGAAACTATTTAAACTGGCACAAAATAAATTTAAGGAGGATATTCTTGGAATTACATAGAAAAATACCCTGTACATTTTAGCAGCAGCTAAATATATCCTTAATAGAATTCATATGGGGCCTGGAGTGATCACAATGTTTGGAGAGGAGCCAGATAGTAAGTAATTTAAACATCACAGGAAATTAAATTTTAGAATTCAATTTTGCATAAAGTTTTCTGTAATGAAAATGTCACACATAAATTATGAAGTCTGATTATATTCTTTTTTGACTTTTTAATAAAATAATAGAGGCACTTGACAGTCAAGAACAAATGCATATTTTATGTGAGGAGCGTTACGTTAAACTAACGTCCTCTGGAAATAATGGAACAGATGTTAACACTGCTATATCAGTTATCAGGTGCCCTGTTAAACAGCTTCAAACACAAGTATTTATTAAAAATGCTAACAGGATTGTCTCTTAGGGTTATCTAATTGTAGGCTTAAAATGTAGATGTTTAATGTAATTAATTATATGTGTAGAATTATATAGCTAGACCATTATTTATTGTATATGTCCGCATATAAATTATATGCTGCTGTTAATATATAATTAATTCAGTACAGGCAAGGAGAATAACTTTGGTGAAAACACAAACTTGTTCATAATAGAGCGATAAATCAAAGCTAAACCAAATTTCCCCTTCATTTCAATGGAGGGACTCAACACCTTTACACATTTCTGGGCACCCCTCAAACTTCATCCACCCCTGGGGACTGTCAAACCCCCAGGCTGGACTGAGACCCTGGGGGGACACAGAGGCAGCCCTGACAACCTGCGCCATGCTGCTGCTGGTCCCTCTTGTGTGGTGGACATTACAGTGGATATCATGGCAGGCATCGCAGCAGGTATCACAGTGGGCATTGGTGTGGGCATTGCAGCAAACACTGCAGCAGGCATCATGTCCCAGATGTGCAAACCCAGCCCTGCAAAAACTGCAGGAACAGATTTAGATCAGAAAAAAATGTATTTATTATCAACAAAAGCGATTTTTGGCCAAGAGCATTACTCTGCAGCCTTTCTATAATAATACCAGCTCTTCACTTTATGCGGTTTTTTAAACATCCTGACAAAACCTTTGGTGGCTCGTTCCACCCAGCATGCAATGGGCATGAGTTTAGGCTGGGGTCAGGATGGAAATCCCTCTCCCCCCTGGATGCTTGCAACGCCATTGGCTTCCCCTTGGGGCAAGAGGGGTGCAAAGTCCCAGCTGAGCACACCAGGAGGCATCAGGATGCAACCCCGGCACTGGCTGCATCCCAAAATTTATCTTTGCTCAAAGCAGACAGAGGGATATCTGCACTCCTAGCAGGGAGAAGTCAAAAAGCTACATCCCCTTGATAGCAGATGTTAAAAAAAGCTCAGCACAGCAGCTGCAGGTGCCTGCTAGAGCTGAACCAGCCCTAAAGGTGGCTGGGGCTGCCAGAGGGCTGTGCTATGGGAAGCCTCCAGCACTTTTCTTGGGCTTCATGGTACACTCAAACACAGCTCATGCATGTCTGCACAGTCTCCCACACGTTCCTAGTGGAATGGCCTTAATACACTGTTGAATCCTAGAATGGTTTGGGTTGGGAGGGACTTAAAGATCGTCTAGTTCCAAGTCCCCTGCCATGGACAGGGAGATCTTCCACTAGACCGGGTTGCTCAAAGACATGCAAAGCACAGTCTGAAGTAAGTGAAATAAATCAGCAGTTTCAAATTTGTGCTCGTATGTGTCACCTGGTCCCCTGCCACTCACTCCATCCTGGTTGGGAATGCGATGCAGGATTGGGTGGTGAGGCCAGGGGATGCCTACCACAGTGTCGGTTTGGTGAGAAACCACCATGCAGGTGGCCATCCTGGAGAACTCAGGCATGGTCCAGGTTTTGCGGGGATGACAGGGGACAGGGATACGCTGGGGAGAGACCTCTGCTCCTCTCTGAGATGTCCTGGAGATGCCTTAGCCCTCTTTGGGTGCCAAAATGCCCCATGGCATGGGCTTCCCTTGGGGCGCAGGAGGATCTCCAACATGAACTGGACCTGAAGGCTGACAAACCCCCACTTCTGGGGCTGGTGGGAGATGCCACTGCGAGAAGAGCATGACCCCCTGCGTGGTCCCATGGAGCAACCACAGTGCAAGTCACCAGTTTGGGGGCCTGTGTCTGCTGCAGTGGCAGCTGGGACCATCCCCACACTGAACTTATGTGCCAGAGAAACCAGGGTTGAGGAGAAAACAGTAGCATGTGTGGCATATTCCAGGTGCACATCCCCACCACTGTCCCCACAGGGGGACATGGTTTCCCACAAGGACCATCTCAGGCTGTGCTGCTTTGCATCCATGGCTCCTGAAAAACATGGCCACAAGGGGCTGCAGCCTCGTAAAAATATAATAGTTTAAATGGCTTTGAAAAATAAAGTTGGATTTGTTTCCTTGGATTTAAATTGGTAAATTATTTGAATTTCTCCACCCCTAGGTGAATGATTTAGATGGCCTTGACCCCAGTCTGACTGCAGGGATTAATGTGGTATAATGATTGCTGAGGCTATCATTGCAGCAGGCATCATTAATTATCCTTATTGATTGTAGCTTTCAAAGATAAAGCATTATGCTGACTGGAAAATACCCTCCTCCTGCAAGGTCAAGGCTAAAATAGGGCAGCTAAATAATTGCATTAACAAACAAAGAAATAAAAATAACCTCTAGGAGAGCCGTGTAATTAAGATCCAATTACAGCATTTGGCCTTGCTGGCGGAGCAGCATTGCCTTGTGCAGGGTGAGATCCAGGATGAAGGATGCTGGGTGCAGGATGCAGGGTAGAGAACGGGGAGCCCCTGGGATGTCTCCTGCCTTGCTCACCTGCAGCCCTGTGAGGGCCTGGAGGGATCACTCTGAAAATACTCATGGTATCTTAAATGAAATGGGTCAGGTGGAGGCCTCAAATCTTGTTATATTACTTTTGGATCATATCATGGAGTTCAAAAACGTCCTAGGGATGTTGCTGTCATGGTCTTTCACTTCCCCTTTTCCCTTCTGTAGCATTTCTGAGCAGCCGGGTGGTACGGGGACCTTTGGCTGCAGTTTGCTCCTGCATACGAGCAAGCTGTTCATCCTGCGTCACTGGTCATTGCAGTGCCAGTGTTTCAAAGGTAAAAGATGCCCTTAGAAATGTAAAGCAGAAACCCACGCTACATCCACAGTGCAGAAATGAGTGCAGTGTGCTTACATTTACTTCTCTTCATAGAAACAGCACCCAGGGAAGACAGCACCAGGTACATGTTCTCAAGCATCCAAATCCCACCTTTAAAAGCAGCTTAGGCGGGAGGAGAGCAAGCCTTAGCTTCTGGTTCCCTGCATGCTGGTTAGGAGTGGCAATTCCTGGCTCTTCCAGCCCACGTGGGCTTTGCATATGCATTAATGTTTGCAGAGAGCTAGGAAAGGCATATACATATAGCTTGGTTCTATTAAAGCCCTAATAGTGGCTTTCATTTGGGTGCAGATGACAGCTGGCCCCACTGCACCGCCGACCGCAGGCAGCACGGCACATGTGGCTGGGGAATTACCACTGCCTCTTTGAGGAAAATTTGCCTAAAGGTCTCAGTTTATTTTCTGTTTTGTCATGTGGCCCATCATCTGATAGGATGTGATGTGAGGTTGTGAAGTGCATTTTGAACTGAAACATTTTTTTGACATCCATTTAATTATAATTATTGTAATTAAAATATTTGTCATTAAGAAGCAGACGATCTGGCATGCCGATTCAACAGCCCGCTTGCTCTTCATCATTAGAAATTTTTAAACCAATACAATAATTTACTTACATGTGAATACTGCTTTCCATTTAAGCAATTACACAACTTGATTTTCAGCTGGGGGAGACCAGTCCGTATCACCAGGAAAGATCATCTTCCTTCATTGGGAATAGCTGTCACTGAAGAGTTATTTATCCCTTACAATGGGCTTCACAAAAAACAGACCCCAGAAGATGGAAACGGGATCCTGCTTTTGGGGCAGGAGCTTGGGTGCTGCCAGGGGAGGCTTCCCAGGAGATGGGCTGATGGCAGAAGTGTCCCAGCTCTCCAGGATGTTTCCACACTGCTGGAAAGGCACTAGATATGAAACCTGCTCACAGGGCATGGGAAATGACTGGTATGCTGATGCTGTCCTTCCCCAGGCAGGGGCCTGTCTCTGCCCTGGAGCTTCTGCCCATCCTCTGCCCATGGGATGGACAGTGCCTGGGACGAAATGAGGGATCCTGCTTCTGTCTCTAGCAAAATAGTAGATTTATTCTAGCTTCCATTTATTCTAGCATCTTCCCCAGAACCCTGAAAAAGTATATGGGGCATCTGCAGGGGCATGAGGCTGTACCCTGGGAGGATCAATGCTCTTTGGTTGCTCCCGTTGAAGGTTTTCTGCCAAGGCAATCCGGAAGAGCTGGAAGATGGACGCGGTGTGGTGATGCCAGGAAGTACCAGGGCTGGATCCTGTTCCTGTACTGCTGTGGTATCACTGGCTTGGGCTAGGAATAGCAGGCACTGTGCTGGATGGGGGCCAGCACCCGTGGCAGGGCGGCTCAACACAGTGCCTGCCCCTGACAGCTTCATTAGCCAGAGACAGATCTTTTCACAGTTAGAGATGTCACATCAGGTAATTAATAATGTCCTCCAGATATGCAGATTTTCCTGGGTTTTCAGGCAGAATAACCTGGCAAGCAGCATGGTACAAGCTGGTGGTGGAAAATCTCGTGAAGAATTGTGCAGTTCTTTAGAGTTATCACTCATAATAGCTTGCAAAAGGAAAAAAAAATGTGAAAAGGCAACTATAGGAGCAAAAAGATTTTGTATTATTGTTTGCCTTGTGAAAAAGCAAGGTGCAGGATGTAAAGAACCAGGGGAAAGCCAGCAACAATAGACCCCATAGCAACAACAACTTCTAAGGGGGAGCGGGCAGCACGTGGCTGCTGCAGATCCCACTGCCCATGCCTTGATCTCGGTGTGCCGGCCCCAGAAGCCAGGCAGCCTCGCAGGGACAAAGCCCCCCCGCCGCCCCACTGCACAAAGGCAGCTCCTTCTTCCCGGCACAATGCACCTGGGTGGCACGCGAGGGGTTTGCAAACTGCACTCATACACCCCTGCACCCTGACACCCCTGCACCCCGACACCCCTGCACCCCTACACCCCTGCACCCCTAGCCCCCTACAGAGTGCATTCTGAGGGGTGGCATGGGCAGGAGGAGGAGGAGGAGGGCTGCAGGGTGTCAGGGTACAAGCAAGCCCGTCAGGGTCTTGTCCCACCCCAGCCAGTGTGCACCATGGACAGCTTCTTGGAGACATCTCCTTCAGCATCCTGTGCAAAGCCATGCTGGCTTCCCTGCTCACCCATTCCCCTGCTGCCACCAGCTTCTCCGCTGCCCTCACCCTGCAGGGAATATTTTTAGCTTTTGGGGGACTGCTGCTGCCTTTCTCCGTCTTTGTCCCTGAACGCAAACCCCTGGGTTTGAACCTCATTTCTCTCGTTGCATTAGTGAAAGACGGAGTCATTTTGACTCAATTTTTACATGCAAAGGTCACCATTAAAAAGTCATAATTCAGCACTGCACTGAGGGCTGGGTCCTGCCGTCGCTGTCATTAGAGCAGAATTTAAGGAGGTTCTGCCTGAAACATGTCGGTATTTTTAGATAACAGTATCAGGCAGAGGGAGCGGGGGCCGCCGGAGGAGATAATGGCATGGTTTAGATTTCTGCCTTTACGCTCACTGTCACATTAAAAAAAATAAATCATAATTTTGATTTTCCACATCCCTGAGGGAGAGATTGACAAGAGCATCCAGTCCTTGTAATTGGATCATTCCTCTGGGAAAGTTGGCTCCTCTGCTGAAATCCTTACATGCTCTAAGGAAAATTGCTCTCAATGTTATTGAAAATATTTTAGGAGACTGAGGATTCTGGGACCTTTCCAATTCAAGTGCTCCAGTCGGTCATGCCAAAGGAAGACAATAACGGGAACCAAATCTGGAGAGCATTGAGTTTAATTGGAGCCCAATCCTGCAAGCCTGGAAGGGGCATGTCCCCTGCTCTGAACTCTCCTTTGGTAGGGACTAGCAGGAAAGAGCTGTTAGGACATGTTCCAAAATAAATGCCTGAAATAAGTGATTTAAAATGTTTGGAGGGTTTTCTTATAATGAAAAATTCAAATGTTTTGTCATGGGTAAGCACTGTAGAGCAGTGCTGCAAAAGGTTGGTACAAACAGGCAAAGGCCTGTTCGCTGCTGCTGCAGGGCCATTAGCATTTTGGAGACAAACTTCTGGGATGTGTTTGGGCAGTGGTTTGCAGTCCCTGTTTGCATGATCATGATGCTGAAGTCCCTTGTAGACCTGCTCTGCCATCCGCAGCCTCTGTCCCTGTGGAGTCGGAGAGATTATAGCCAGAGACTGATGGCTGATGGGTAGAAGGAGGTCGTGTAGAAGCAGAGAGGGCAGAGAAGTTCACTTATCATTACCGCCACACAAATTACTGCACTTTTTTGATTAAAACTTGGCCTCGCATGAAATTTGCCAGTGGCAGAAATGTTAAAGATGGAAACTTTTCATAACGCCAGGCCAAGGTGGAGGAGGGCTTTGAGGAGTTCCTGCTGAATTGGCTTTACATGATGGCAAGTGTGTGTAAGCCATCTCATTACTTCCCTGTGGCAAGATAATACACTGTTTAGAGCAGATGCCGTCTGTCAGCACCCAGCGGGATGATGGACAACTTGAAGGGAGATGTTGGACACTTTCCATCATTTAACATGAAAATGATGATGCCATGCAGTCATGGCATGAAAGGCTGGCTTTACCTAGCTCACTTTTGGAAGATGGGGTTAAAGTGGAAGATTTTTGATGAGATACAGTCTTCTCTTCCTTCTGCATAAATTAATTGTACAATTTAATAAACTAACAGGTGGTTCCACTTCAGACTGAGCAGATGTTAGCCTGAATGAGCCGAGTCCCCTTTCACCATCCCTTCATCCCCCAGCTATTTCTTCCTTTATATCTTCCCCTTTCTCTTTTCCTCTTCCCTTTTCCTCCTTCTTCTCTATCTGATTTATGAGCAGCTACAATATAAAATGTTTTGTCTGGACTATATGAATATTGATGATGGAGTAGTGTTGATTTTAGCTGTATTCATAACTTTTTGTGCTTCCTGGAAGCATCCCTTCTTGCAGGCACCAGTGAAGCTCTTATGTTTCTATTTATTTTGCAGACCATATTTTCAGAAGGCAGCCTCATTTGTAAAGCCTGCATCTCACATACACATTTGTCTTCCATTACCTTCTAGGGAGAAGATGATAAGTACTTACACAAATCTATGAAGAAATTAAACACGCAAAACAAATGAGCCTGGTATGTTCACATTCTTTCATTTCCAGTGATAATGCCCAGGAGGAAATACTTGCATGACCGCAGATGGAGGATGGGTTGAGAGCCCCAGGAGGATTTGGGCTACCCTCTTTAGAAGAAAGCTTTCTTGTATTTCCCATGTGGAGAGAAAAAATGATAGCACTGCTAATGGCTGGGGCACAGCAGTGCCCCAAAGGGAGGGAGGAGGTAGCTGAGGATTGAGGAAAGACTGGAAAATAATAATGGGAAAAGTTTTGATAAGAAGTGTTGTGATTTTAGACAAATATTCAAAAACTTTTGGAGCCCATTTATCACTAGATTGAACCCAGATGATAGAAAGCTGCTTGTATGGGCTGGAATGTGCCTCCAACAGGCTCTGTAGACACCCAGGTCTCTGGGGTGAGGGCATTCACAGGCCTGGGTGGCTCAAGCACGCCTCGTCTCCTCCAGTGACAAAAACATCCCTGTCTGAACATGGCTGGGCAGATCTGCACACCTGGTACCTGCCTGCAGTCACTTGCATCCCTTCATAAGGCGAAGAGAGGATTCAAATAGGGACCGAATCCTGAAAACAGTGTGAATTACACATGAAAAGCACCTTCTGCTTCTCAAAGACTAGGGAGGGGGGAAGGCAGGTCAGTATCCAGCCCACATCAAAAGCCAAAAGTAATCTGGCACATATCTGTGCCTTTGAGAACCTCTAAAGCACTTTCAGTAAATGAGCATTTATGTCTCTCACTTGCCCAGCCTTCCTTTTTGCCTCCTCTTTCTCTAGCAGGAATCACCATTTTAATTTCTTTTATATCCTTCCTAAGCCTCTTTGGACATTCAGGAACAAGCGGCAATAAAAAGTGTCAAACCCTAATTCCTAATTTCCTACTGGAAGTTCTGTAAGTGTGACCCCGATGCTCACCAGAGCAGATGTAGAGCCAGGAGCATCAGGCCTGCGCTTGAAGGGTGACAGCACCATTCACTGCTGGCATTTGGCTCCTTACCTCTGCACAGAAAACATTTGTAACTTGTAGGCTTAGTACAAAAGTCAACAAGAGAATACAGCGTCACTGAATGTCAGCCCTTCCTTTGTCAGCTGTCAGCACTGGTTTCTGATATCAACCTCTATAAAGCATTTTGGAAGGACAAACTCTAAACATTGGAGCACTTTGGCCATTTCTTTGCTCCTTCCAGCAAACTCCATGCCTATAAAGTCTCACCTTGATCCCATAGCTAGATGTGACCCCTCAGAAACCTGCCTGGAACTGTCCCTCAGGAAGCTCCTTGGAGGGTGTTGCGACACCCAGGTGAAAAGGGACCCTATGGGGGGGACCCATCACATCCCATCACAGCTCCACTGCAGCACTTCTGCCCCATGGCCTCCACTACAAGCTCCTTTCCTAGGACAGGCGGTCTTGGTCAAGGCAGTGGATGCACATTTCTTGGGCCCTCAGAGGCCTTGGCTTGTTTGCCAAACTGCGTGTTGACTAATGCAGAGCAGCTCCTGGAGAGCAACCGATAGCAATCAGCAACAGCAGAAATGAACTTGGGATGTGTAATTCCCATCAAGCAGGAAAAATCTTCAAAGTCCTACTGGGGTGCTTTTTGGACGACAACACAGTTTTCTCTGCTGTAAAGGGGATGTGAAAGAATTAACTGAAGTTGGAATGTTATTGTTTGTGTTAGACTTTGTTAACCATGTTAGAACTATATATAATACTTCAATTTCCTATGTAAAAACTCTCTAATGGGCAATATTCAGAAATCAAAGTCTTATGTAGTGGTTAATCTTCTGCACGGACAACGCCAAGTTTAAATCCAGTCCAAATGCCACTTCTCAGTCACAGCTTTAAAGGATTATAAATGATTATAATGGTATTTGTCTACTTGCCTGATACATAAGTTCATGTCAATGTTATCTTGAAAATTGACATTCGGTTTCATCTTTGAGGTGAGAGAATAAACTGTTGACTACCAGCTTCAGAGAGGAAAATGGATTAGCTATAATGTAATTAGAGCTCTATTCACAAATGATTATTTTAGTCCAGTGCACAAAACACGGTGATAAGGAGCACATTCAGCAGAGATGAGCAAAGGAAGGCTTTTACTGGCATTTGCTCTCTATTTTGCACAGGGCAACAGGCTCCCTGTGTGCAGCTTCTACTGAAGAAATACAGAATATTTGTGCAGACTGGGCAAAAGGCAACTGGTGCTCGAACAATTTCAGATGTGTGCATTAACTGTGACAAAGGTTTGCTGCCACTCTCCCTTCTCTGACAGTCTGGCTCACATTGGGGAGGTGCTCTATTTTCATGCCTTCCTTTTTCCTCGACCCTGCCCTGGCATACCAATGCCAACACCAATGAGATGGCCTCCTCAATAAGGAGATGGCTCCTGTTTTTTGACTTCTTCCAGCACTTTCAACCCAAAGACACCAAAACCTCTGAAACTTTTTAATGCATTATTTGTTTATGTGCCTCTTTAGCTCTTAAAAAAATGCATGAAAGAATAAGGATTGTCCCCAAGGATTAAGGAACAATGGGAAGCAGTGATAATTTAACAAAAATAAATAAATTAATCTGTATACACTGGTGCTAATACAAATGCTTTGTGAATGGCATGAAAGATTTTGTATTATTTTCAAAAAAGCACAAAAATCCTTTCTTTTGCATTATAAATTCAATTTAATTTTAAGTAACATGATAAATTGAACTTTATTATGTATTCATGAATGCAGTTTAATACAATTGTTATTTCTGGTGTTTGTGGTTTAAAGACATTCTCTTCTGACTCAATGTTATTTTTTAATATGCAAATTCAGAAATGATGACCTGTGGTTTCCCTTGCTCATGCGTGCCAGTGCTGTGACATGGGGCTGCGGGGAATGAGGCCTCTGTGCCGGGGTTCGGTGCCGGGGCTCAGTGCTGGCAGAGCTGGTATCGTTATATGGCACGACACGCTTTAAGAGCATCAGCTGCAGAAGAGCTTCTGCAAGCAACGCTGCCTTCCGCATCCCCTGGCTTTGCAGCAAAGACCCATATCTGAAAAACTAGGAGGGAATTATGAAGTGGAGATTATTTTCCAAAGACAATGTAAACTCCAAGGCATGAATGTCACTCCAGCGAAACTCCTGCGCAAAGCCTTTGCCTTGGCAGCTCTATAATAGCAAAGTGAGACCAGTGAGCGAGTGGGGAGCAAGCATGCAAGCCCTGCCATGCCTCACAAGCCAGGCCCCAGAGAGCCAGCTGAGAAACCGCCAAGAAGTCTTATTTTGGACATTGAATTGTTCTTTTCCCATGGCGGGCTGCCTAAGTCCTCCTTATCCCCTGCCTGCCACCCTGCTCAGCAAGGGGAACCCCAGGGACAGGGCTTTGGGGCTCATCCCTCCCTGTCCCCTTGCCACCTGCCTTTCTGCCTGGGGTAAAGCTGCTCTTGAGTGCCTCCATCATAGAGCCACTGAAGGAGGTTACACATCCAGTATTCACCTGCTGTAAAGAATATTAAAATACCCACTCTTTTGGATGATTGGATAGCCATCCCACTGGCTTTTTAATGTATTTATAAAAATTATTTAAATCGTGATGGAGATTAAATATATATGTGCAAACAACTGAAATGCAATTTGCAGATGGAAATTCTGTATGTACACTTTGGGTTTTCACATGGTCAAAGCAGACGGGCATTTGTGCCTGCAGAAAAAGTATGCACAGTTCTGAGCACAGCTATGCTTTCAGTGTTGGGCTGAAAGTTCTTGCAAAGAGACTTTGGCAGAAAAATAACTACAGTTACTAGGAAAAAGTTTTCCTCTTCTTGCTGGATACCCCTGAAATTTAGAATAATTTCATACAGACAAATTAAAAATTACATTTGAGAGAAAATGTGTGGTCAGATAGATAGAAATTTAAACTCTGGATCTAACTCCAAACCACTTGCAGTTCGACATGGTGCAATGATTTACTGTGTTGCATGATTATATCCTGTAGGTAGCAGCTCTGGAAGTAGGAAATAATTCAGTCAGGGGTGTGGAAAAGAAATAACTTCTTTTCTGAGAGCAGGACTTCAAAAGGAGGGGCACAAAGCTGAAGCCTCATGGTTTCCAAAGGAAAGGTGCAATACCACCCCACCGGCAGCATCTGTGGGAGGCTGCCCCGTGGGGCTAGAGATGCAGGCTGTGAGATGGGGACAGGGGTTCCTATCACATCCTATCAGCTCCTGGGATGAAACCTCTGTTAGCAACTGTAGGGAATTATGCAATTAACCAGCAGCAGTGCAGGGTTATGATGATGCGCATTTGAGATCCTGACTTGTAAGTGAGCTATTTGCTATTGTGCTCTGTGAAAATGGTATAACCATACGCCAGATAAACTCCTCTACCCTCTTCCTCTAAGTACAAAGTAATATTTTCTGAAGGCCCTTCCTAAATACCCTGTTACACCTTCCCAGATTTAATTATAAAAATACTTGAAATACAATAGTCCTTCACATTCAAGTCTCATTTTCTAATTGAGTTTTGATACGGATACGCACCCAGGAGACCTCAGGCTGATGCACGCCAGATGGAAGGACTGAGCCCTCTCTCCCGTCTCCCTGAAGCAAAGCTGCAGCAGGAGGACGCGTCAGATGTCCAGGCTCATCCCTCGCATCCTCCATCTCCTCCTGCCCAGCAGAGATGGAGCTTGCTCGGGTGCAGTGTTTTGGCCCCAAAATGTCCTCACAGTGGCCAAAAGGAGGCGTGGTGGCAGAGTGGGGGCTCCCAGGCACCTGCAGTGTCTGTTCCTCCCCAGGAAGGATCAACTGCAGCCTTCCCGGAGCTGCCTGCCTCTCTGAGATGTCTGTCACTGACACTTCCCCAGCTAGTTAGATTATCTTTGCAACATTAATTCTCAAAAAAGGTTTAAACACAAAATTAGAAACAGTTATGGCTAAGCCATGTGAAGTGAGGACTTCCCGGCTCGTGCACTGGCGCGGTGCTGGTGGGCAGTACATCAAGGAAGGGATGACACCTTGGTGATGAATTACTCGCTCCTATAACATTGCCCAGCTGGAGTGACTGGAGCAAGGCTTAATTTACTATTTATAAACCTCTCCAGCTGTATTTTCCTAGGCAGAGCAGCTGGCTCATTGCAGGAGTGTGAAGGAGAGGATGTTAACAGGTTGGTTGGCTGGACTCTGGAGAGCATTTTCAGCAGTGCATGGGAACGGGTTCACATGCAGGACAGCACCGAAATGCTGGCCAGGGCCAGGCTGCAATCCTCCCAGGGCCAGGCTGGTGAGTAGGATCTGACTATTTACTCATTAAAAGACGATACTACTCCAACGATCGCTGCCAAGGAAACACCTCAGAAAGGCGGTGCCAAGGGCAGATGGCAGCCAGCCTGGTACCCACCATGCGAAGTGGTGAAAAACCCTCATTTGCCTTTTCACCCTTCCTGCCCTGCTGAGCCCTCAGCCTGGGCAGCCCCCCACCATCTTGCTCCTGCTCATCCAGCTCAACCCTATAGCACCAGCAGCTGCGAACGCAGGATGCAGCCCTCAGGGACTATGTGCTGGGACCCACGGGAACTGGGTTCGTCTTGGCTGCCCCACTAGGGCAAAACCCACAGAGAAACAGCAGCAAACAGTGCAAATTGGGGCATACAACACTTACACACCTTCCCTATATCAGACATCACCTGAGGGTTTCTGTAATTCCTGTGGTCTGTGCTGGGTGACACATCCTCACTGCTCTGCATAGGCTTCTCCCGGCATTGCTAATGCAAACATTTAATTTTGATGATTTATAGCACAGCTATAAAAAAACTCTGGATTACACTTTGGAGTCAAGGTCTCAGCTCAAGAGCACATTTTCATAGAGTCAACATCTCTGTTTTTAAAAGTTATACTTCATTATTAAATATGACTTTTTTTCAGCAAGTCAGTAAAATCCCTTTAGACCAGATAACAAACTCATTTCTTCTGCGCTGGCTATTGTTTCTATGCTGGGTCATATGCTGCTGCCTTTAACACCACTGTCATTTAGCCTCTCTGATTAGGATTTTTGCCTTAAAATCCTCTCAGGCACGTGCCCAAGCATGGCTGTTGCCCCATGGTGCCTGCAGTGACCCACAAAGAAGCTCCACCAAGTTTTCCCTCATACAGGCACAATTCTTCGATGCAACATGGTTTTCAGGAGAAAGCACGAAGGTTTGTCATAGTAAGTTAGTTTGATCTAATCATACCAGCTCTCTGGACGGAAGGAGACAAAAATCTTGACACTATCTTCAAAATATGTATACAGGAGTAAGGCTGCATTCATAACAAACTGTGAAATATTTTACTTTCTTAAATGAGAGGGAATAAATCATGTAATATCTCTACATATATGCTATATTCTACAAAAAGCTGTACAACCTTAACCGCAAGTAGCTCTTGCAAAGTTTTTTATAGATATTAATGAGTCTATTTTGATTCCCCAACTTACAGCTGAGGAACAGCTTTGCTAATACAAGTCCCCCTTTTACAGTTCCTTCTGGGCTTTGCACTGAAACCTCGAAGATGGAAACCTTCCATTAGAGTTGATTGGCAGGGTTTGACACAGTGAGCCTCCCCAGCCACACTCATCTGGAGTAGGAGGAGAAGCCAGAGAGACACAGGGATGGGCGAAGTGAGTACTCTGAGCCTTGACCCCTCTCCCATGGTTGCTTCTGGACCTAAAACCCCATCTAGCCCAAGGGGTGGCAGGAGAGATGCAGTTGTTGTCCTGGGTCCTGTGTGGTCCTGCCTTGGCTGGGCTGAACCCATTGCTGTGTGTCACATGAAAGGGGGGGGAAGATTTTCTTGACCCCTAGTGTTTGATCTGTCTATCAGCACCCCAGGAAAGCCAATACCTTTGTGCCCAACCAGTATGTCAGTGTCCCGTTATAGGGACCCTTCACTGAACAGTCCTGCTGGATCAGAGGGTAATTCTACTGATTTGTTCAGGGAAATGCACCAACAGCATAAGGGAGACCTCTCAGCAGGTTTTCCCACTTTCTTTGAATGTGTTACCCACTGCCGGCAACTGCTAGTGCCCGTGAAGGACTAACACTAACAATTTACAGAATAACACTCTGTATTAATATAAAATAGTGAGAAATTAAGATTCATGATTGCTGGTGATACGGACTGTCTGCAGAAACAAGCCTGAAGTGATACACAACCAGGCTATAATCACTAATAATAGCTAACGTGAGTTAGTTATTTAAAGTGCATAAGATAAAGTTGTTACCCAATAGGCACCCCTATGGGGTAGAAGACAGGTTCAGCCCATCAACTGATCCCAGAAGTTACAATGGAGTTTTTCATATCTCCTCCCCTCTTTCATTCACTTTATACATTTCTTTACTCTCAGGCGGAGCTTGAGTTACTCTGGTCATACATTCTTTTATTACTGATTGGAGAAGAATTCTCTTGCTTCTCATTTAGAGATATAGCCAATAAAAAATACAAAGCGCATACCTGGTGAGGGGTGGTCGTACCTTGGAGGCAGGTAACTTTGGGATCAAGGTGTGCATTAGTATTACAATGAGACTATGGGCACTGACAGGTGGCTGAAAGGAGACGACTGCAGTGGGGGAGTGATGGTATCAGTCCCTGCAGAAGACAATCCAATGTAATGGCATGGATGATATTGCTATTGAAATCTTGTACAATAAAACATTACTTCTGCATTTAAAGTAAGACAAGTATTTCATAGTTTTAGAGCTCTCAGAATTATCCTGTAATCTTATTTATTTTCTAATACACATTTCTGTGGAAAAGAGTATCATAAGATAAATAGAAATTAACTGATTATAAGAATTGTCATTCTTTAAGTACATAGTTATCAGGCCATTTGCTCATTCTCTGCTAATATCTTGGCATAAGAGTGTCAAATTAAACACTAGCCAGATTATGATAATACTCAGCACTTTTGTAGCTTTCCTATCTGATTTAAAAAGCTTTCTTCTCCACAAATGCACTTGAAGTTGGTGCTTTATAGGGCTTGATAGAATTCATTTCAGGATTAATAAGCCTTCTCTGAACCATTTAGCAAAATCTCTGCAGCATCCTATTCTTGAATAGGGAATAGATTCCAAATACCAAAGAGCAGTTTAATTAATTTGTCTAATTAATTGAGGGAAATGGAAGTTATTTCTTTTCTGCAAATTGTTTCATGTTAACGGCAGCAAATGTCAGCTGAATTACACAAGTGATACAGCCCGGCTCCTGCTGAACACAAGGTTATCTGGGTGGTGTTTTAGCGGTACATGAAATTTGATGTCTGTGACCATCCAGGGCCAGCTACCTATGCGAGTCTATAATTACTTTTGCCACTTTGCTTTTGTGGAGTCATTCATTACGAGCCTGTTCTTATCTTGTCATACCTCCGTGTCATTAGCAATGTTTGAATGCATTAGTGACCAAAGGCAGGTTTAGCAGGCAGCGATTAGAGCGGCGGGGCTGCCAGCCGCCTGAGTGATGTTTGAAATATTGGAATTGTTCTGCTCGTTTCTATCCAAACAGGAGACTGAGGCGTCAGCGGCGAAGCCAGTGCTGCTCCAAGGGGGAAACATTTTGCTCTTTTATCACAGCGCGATCACTTTCACAATTAACCTCGTATTAACTGGGCTCCAAAGCCATGGTGTCCACTGAAATGGGACATGTGGTGTCGTAGCTGCAAAGGTTTGTTTAAACAAGCAATGTGCTAGGGAAAGCAGCGTCTCACCCACCCGCAGCTCCATAAAAGCTGCTTCTGCAGATCCCAGAATGTATAACACACACGTGCACCTCTAAATATAGAGGTGCTTGCAGGCTTCCTATACGGATATGCAATATATCTGCAGCCAGCCTTGTGATAATGGCACCTCCAGCCTGTCAGGAAAAGGTTTAACTGGGAGTGAGCCCCCAGAGCACATTAGCTGAACCCCAGCCCCCAGGAAACTCCTGCAGGAGGATATAGGGGGGGTCCTGCTGCTCCCCAGCTTCCCATCTCCACCTGCCAGCTCAGGGTGGGATATCACTTCTCTCCTCTGAACCCCTGCTTCCCAGTGTACTGCTCTCATTCTCCTAACACACAGAATATTGATCTTCCAAAAATGAATGGAGCACAGAAATGTATTTCCATTTATGAACTATGAATTCAGTTCTTTATTAAAAAAGCCTGTCTGCATCCTCCTGGAGTCAACATTATGGGACAGATTTGAAAAGTGACTGTGTTGCAGACTCAATTAATTGCTGGTTAAAATAGTATCGTGTAGGCAGTCATGCATGCAAACATCTAGGTAGGGACCAATATTGTGGCATTTTTCTGAAGCTCTTAAGATATCTAAGGCATCATATATTTCTAATAAAGACAACTTTTATATGCACACAGTTCCTGAACTCAGACAACACATCTGTTGTATTTTCTCTCCCTGGAAAATAGCAGCATATTTTACTCTTCTGTGGAAGCAAAAAATTTTTATGGGAATAAGAGAAAGTTTTACTAGGTATGCTCTTGCAGATCTACTCTAGTATTTAATAGAAGAGTTGAGCATTTTCAGAAAGGCTTTGAATGATTACGCTGTGTGGTGTTAGTATGTATGAAATCACTGGCACAGCTTTTGCATGCTGCTGAATTTCAAAAGCTGGAGAAATATGTCCTTTGATTGGTTTATTTTTATTTGCCCTTAATTTCATCATGTGAACTCTCTTTCTCATCACCTGGTGGTTACTGGATAGCACAGAAATTAAGCCTGATTATTTTTTTTCTTTGTTTCTTTGCCATATGTAAAACTGCTCCAGGTTTTTGTTTTGTTTTGCTTTGTTTTCCTTTAGAGCAGTCCATAGCACTTGTACTTGTGGAAAAGCTCCCAGGTGCCCCGTCTTTGCTGTCCCACCCTGGGGTCATGAAAGAAGGAGCAGATCATCTGTCCCCCCAGCATGGGGAAGGAGCCAGCACAGAGAATTGCAGGGACTTCTAGCAAACCCTCAACAGGATACAAAATGATCGTAGCACAGAAAATTCATAACTACTGCTAAGAAGAGATAGAGAAAAACCCCCTAACCTACACTACAGCAGATCATTTTTGTGCCCTCCATGATGTGCAAGTCTTAGGACACTGTTTGATAAGAAAAATAATTAATTAAATGGATATTAGGTTTTACAAGGTTTTACGAGGAAGAGATGTGTTCACTCTTACCCGACATGTACTTTTCTTGGTGAGTTAGGTGGTTTGCATGACAAGGAAAATGGGGTAGGTGTAATTGGGTCACATATCCACATCTGATACAGTGCCACATACGAGCTTGGCTAAAGCGTAAGATGGAGGCCTCAATCAGGAGAAAGACCTTCACCATGAGGACCTGACTGCACCAGAGCAGTAGGAAGACCTTCACCAGTAGGACATGATTAGGCTGGAGGAATGGAGCATCAAATTGTGACTCCTGCGTAAGCTAGCTGAGAAGATGCATGAAGGACCAACACTATGACCACAAGGTAAGCATGGGCCGCCAGCCTGATATGGCCATGAAGAGAAGCAAATGGGCTTCCAGGTGGCTTCCCAGGGACACATCCAACCCTAATACAGAACCTCCATGCAGCTGTGGGAAGCACTGCTCAGCTAGGCATCACCTTCCAGAGATGTCATCTCAGACTGGCCGACCATGATAGAGGAGGAGGAGGCACAAAAGCAGATGATGCGCAAGAGCTTGGCTTCAAAACGAGGTTTCTGGTTTTCTATTTTCTGTGATGAGAAGAATGACATTCTGCAGCAGCCATACATACACATGTGTGCATGAGGGAGCGCGGGAAGAGGAAAGGAAGGAGCCTTAGGGGGGTTGGATTGGTCTTGTCAAATTTATGGAAGGGATTATATCCTGCGGTTGCCTATGTGCATAGAATTTTCTTCCCCTGAACTTAAACTGAAATCCCTTAAGTAGAAATTGTATGCCCCTTCCTGGTTCCCACTGCAGATTAAATCAAATACTTGGCCAATTAGTACAATCATCATGTCAAGGGAACAGCCTCAAGATACAGTAAACACACTGTACACCAAGCAAATGTTTGATATATCTAAAAAATCCTTATAGTCAATATATTTTACACTAAGCCACATTGATTTCCTGTCAATTTTTTTATATCAGTGTATGTAATACTGGATCGGCAAAAAATACAATAAATACTAGAAGCAATATATCCAAATGGCATATAGCAGACATTTTGCAGTGACTCAGTTCATAGTCTCATCATAAATAAATCAAAATGAAAACAAAAGCCAGCACATAAATCCCATGTACAACCTACACCCTTACTGAGATGTAAAATACAGGGGAAAAGCACAGCTGGATGGTGCAAGGTGATCCTGCTGGGGCAGCTGTACATGTGGTAGCCAGGACCATGGCTCTCCTTGCTTATCTGAGAATTGTTTTTCTCCTTTCATTAAATTTTCCAAACATATTACAACATTTCATCTGTCAGTCCTAATACTGAAAGACCATATTAGCCTACATATTACCTGGTTCCTGTGTCCTGAAAACTTTGATAAGACCAGGCAGAAATAGCTCCAAAAAGCCGCATAATCATTTTGCGCTATAAGCCTCGCTTTATGGAAATGGGCAGAAGGAGCTGTGAAGAAGGAATGGGAGGGCTGGAAATTAAAAATACATGGTGAAACACTAAGGATAAGCAAGCAGTAATGGAAGGGGTGGGCAAGCAAAGGGAACACTGGCAAATGCCTGAGCTGGGCTGATGAAGAGCAGTGGTTGCTCTTGCATATCAAGCAATTTTAATTTTTTGATACTTGAAAAAGCCTGATGGCTGCAGTGCTCCCATGAATTCTAGTGGACCACCAAAGGCCATTGTTATGTCAGGGGCTATGAATATGAACAACAATGCTTATAAATTCCCCAAGCCTTGCTGAAAGCCCTGTGGAAGTGCAAAAGGTTATTAATATCATATCAATGCTCATGTATCTCCTCCATGCCCTGTTTACTGTGCAGCCACTGCTGTGGCACCCATGGGAATCAGGTACCCGATCAACAGGTTAATCCTTCCCACCCAGCACCACTGCCACCTCCCAACAAGCATCACTCCCCAGGCTTAGCCGGCACCTTGGGGGAGTTCTGAGCAATGGTCTGCACCCCAAGCCACACGCCCTGGGCTGGCTGTGGAGCCACAAACCTTCTTCGAGAGTTCTAAGTCCCCCACCAGCTTTGCAATGAGGCAGTAGAAGGATGAGGGAATCGCTTTCTCCCTCTCATTGGGAAAATCAAGTATTTTCTTTTCCAGTTCTCCTGAACATGGGAAGTTTCTCTCTAAGTGTTTTATCCATGCCTGCAAGGAGGGAGGCTTAATCCTCTTTGTATCCTCCAGATATTGCTGCAGTAGGGAAGCAGCAACGGGGCTCCTGGGCCCTGGATGCAGCAGCAGCCTGATACTGGGTTTACTTCCTTGGCAAAATAAACCCAAATGCAGATTACAGGTATATTGCGTGAAAACATAAGTCCAACAGGCAAAACTTTCCACCTCATTATATCCACACATATCCACACATATCCACATGTTATGTTTCAGTTTGTGGAGCAAGAAATGGGACAAGGATTCTCCTTTTCTCTGGAGGAGAGCAGAGCCAGCAGCGCTGCAGACCAGCTTTTCTCTGGTAATGAGGAGCAGCAGCACTGTGTCGTGTCCATCAAACTCCTTTTTGAAATGAAATTCACAATATAAGTGCAAAAACCAACAGGCTAGGAAAAAAAAAAAAAGAAAGAAAAAGAATGAAAATCATATTAGTGCTGGAAATTCAACTTTCTACTTTTCTCCCTATACCAGAATTTAATAAACCCCTGCCCGGTCCCAGCGCTGCTGAAAGCCATGCAAGCCCCAAGCAAGCAATATCGCAGGCGACCACACCACACAGACGCCACATCAAGTCTTTATTAAACCCAGTCCTAGGAAAAAAAGCGGGTTTCTGCAAAACTGAGTAACCAAACAGGAGACACGGAAGCTACAAACAAAAACCCTCCAGAGATGACTGGCTTTTTTAACAAGTCACATCCGCTTACGTGCAACTTAGAGGGAAAGAGAGAACAGTTGCTCAGGCTGGAGATGGCAGCAACAGCAACCAGAGGTTAGACAAGGCATCTCTGGCCAGCCATCATGGTGGCTTCAGGGTGACATTGGGAAACATGACTGAAAATCAGGACCACTCTGACAGTGTGGATGTCAGTGATGACAAAATTCAGCTTTAAAGACAAGCAGCCCCCCTTCTTCTTCCTCTTTTGAGGAATTCATAAATTGCTTTTTTGCTTTCTGATTTAAACTGGTAGAGGTGCTCATGAGGATTTAATGAGAGAAGTGCTTTATGCAGCCTGGCATTTGAGATTGCTTTTGGATTTGGTTTAGATTAAGGTTCAAATTTGGTTTGGGGCTTGGATTCAGGGAGGGGTTCAGTTGGGTTGGGTTTGGATTTGGGTTGGGGTTGGGTTGGGTTTGGGTTTGAGTTGGGTTCAGGTTCAGGTTTAGGTTTGGGTGCATGTTCGGGTTTGATCTGGCTTTGAGTTTAGATAGGGTTGGCATTCAGCTTTGGTTTGGGTTTGAGTTTGTGTTTATGCTTCGATTTGTGTTCTTGTTTGAGTTCAGGTCCAAGTTTGAGTTCAGGTTCGGGTTTGACTTACATGTCTGGGCCCCTCCCCAGAGCTGCCCCCCAGCTAAGGAGGACCTGAAGTGCAGAGCAATTGCGAGAAGCAGTCTGCACTAGCCAAAGGGCTGAGAATCCAAAATCTCATTAGGGTGAAAGGTGTTTGCTATCAGAGCAGAACTTTCCAGGGTCACTTCTGAAGCAGTGCCTGTAGGAAGATGAGTTTTCTAAATGACTTTTCTAACTTCTTTTTTGGCTTACATTGGTGATTGGTTCATTTCCAGGTACTAGCAAGAATGTAAATATGGAATGAATCAACTTTTTCCACATTTTCTTTAGCAGCCCTTTATGAAGAACAGATTTTCCACAGAGGAAATTAAAAAGTACATAAAACTGAGAAACCATGGTGTTGTTGAGAACAGCATCAGCTTTCAATGTCTCTTTATAACTGGCAGTACACACTGTATTCGAATGGCATTAATATAAAGTACAAAGTTTGTTTCAATTAGCTTCGTTTTTCTTTCAGAAAAGGAATTATCATAAATCCTTGAAATAACATTTGTCCAAAAGAGATGTGTATCATTACTTTAGAAATCTTTTATGTCTGATTTTAAATTACACTTCCTTGTAAAAATTACTATACATTGATTTAATAAATATACTTGATTTGTGTATATTTCTTAAATTAAAAAAAGACGCTACATAACTCTGATTTCCTGTACAAGACTGTCAAATAGTTTTTGCTGCAGTAAATTCAGCAAGAAGGATCTTGCCATGTTGTTCTGTGTATGGGCATGTTAGCAAAGGAGAAAGAAGGGATTGCATTAGCATTTGGTTCATATTTCTTCCCGGGCAGAATTCTTTTGAACAACTTCTAAAATGATCTTTCTTCTTAGTGCATCTGTAAACATCTGAGGCTCGGGTATCTGGTAGAGGATGATGGATGCAGACAGCTTGGAGAGCAGAACTAATCTGCTGCTGCTCTTCAGCTTTCCTGAACATACTAACTTAACAAATTTTAGGAAGTTTTTCACCATGGCACACCACATCCACTAACGCTCCAGGTGCTCCACACACCTCTTATCAAATCCTGGGGAGGGAGACATGCTCCGTACTACTCAGGGCTGTTGGATATTCCTCCATGCACCAGAGAAAGTGGGGACAGTGGTGGCAGATGGCCAATGCTGGGTGCAAGGCAGTGGCAGTGATGCACAGCCATTGCTCAACACTGCCAGAGGGCAGGGAGCTGATCTGGGGAAAGCTCTCAATCAAATGTGATCCACTTTCAGCATCCTACAGATACTTTCCAAGTTTGGAGGAACTTGGACCCAAACCTTATAAATACCCTTATAACTCATAAAAAGTTATAAATCTCATAAAATTTACGAGTTGCATGTCAGTCCATCCCAAAGGCAGTGTTCACTTCCAAGGCCAGTTTCAAGCATCCTTTGGGTGTGGGATCTGGCCTGTCCTCGCAGATGGAGAGGCATCCAGGGCAGTCCCCACCCCAGCACTCACTGAAGGGGTGATCATAAATAGGCCCTAAACCTGGCTCCAGAAAAGCCCCAGGGAAGTGCTGGGGCAAGAGGGGTAGAGCACGAGACACAGGGTCAGGGCCCAGTATTGCCTCTCCTCTGTGTTATGGAGTCACTTGTGAGCATCACCAAAGCAAATGAGCAGTATGAAAATCCAGGTACTCTCATGCACCCATAAAAGCAGCACGTTCACAGGAGATGCTCCGTAAATTTTAATTAACATGAGAACGAGGTGTCTTGCATGACAGTAGGTGCACACCTACAAAAGCATCTTGACTCACAACCGTTTTTACCGAAATCCAGGTTAATCCCCACAGCTTATTTACATTAGTATCTATTTAATATCTAAAAATATTTGTCCTCTCCTTACCAGCATGACACATGCCTTGGCTCTCCATGTCTCTACAACAAAGATTTTCTGAATCGGACAAGCTGCATCATAGTTAATATGTATGGCTCATCATTGCATCATGCAATGGAAATTGCAGGACATGCTGCTTTATCTGCTAAACTGTATTTTAATGTTACTGTCACATTAAATATTTGTTGCTTCGAGTCAGTAAATGACAGAGTCATAAAGTACAGTGATCGCCAGCATCTTAAAAGTTTTTGATGCCTAATGTAGATTCTGATATTGAAAATAAACCACACACATTTAGCACTAATTATATGCAAGCTACGGTATCAGATTTATTTTACAAGTGCTGAACTGTGATCCACAGCTGTAATAACAAGCTGGGGAAAAAGCTGCCGAGATGAGTAAGTTTGAAGTTGTGAATGTGAACTGAACTTTTGCTTGTCACTGGTTTGGGTTGTTTGGGTAATCTGGGGGCAGCTCCTGGGCTTTTAGGCCTTATGAAATGATTAAGGAGCAAGAGTCTCCTAACACAGAAGGTCAAAGCCGTGATGGTGTTTTGGCTGTGGGTTAATATGGGATCAGTGAAATGCTAGCAATTGAGGTACACAAATATTCTTTTCTAAGAGTCTCTGTTGTGCTCTGTTTGCACGTGGGTTGTTAGGCTCAATACCTGCAGCAGGATAAAACGGATCTGTGTGCTGGGAGAGCAGGACACCTCTCCAGTGTTTTACAGCAACCTTTGAGCCATCTGCCTCACCCCACACATCTGAGGCTGGACAGGTAGTTGTTATAATGTGTTGCCTAAGAGACAACATGTTTCCTTTGAAAAATGCGGTTGCAGGCATTTTACCTATTTATTGGGACTGAATTGTTGAAGCTTTAAGCTAAAGAGCTGGAAATAGTATTCCTTTAAGAGTATAAACAAAAATAGCTTTCCTTTGGACTCCATGTTTGAGAGATAGTTGCAGCATATTTGAACAGTTAAAGGTCATTTTTGTGCAGGCTCATTATTTCCGTTTTGGTGATGCGTTGCAGACAGCCTTAATAGGAAATGCACCCTCCGAAAGTGGTGCCCATCATATCTAAAGCATTGTATACACTTTGGTGGTCTTGTTTCACATGAAACAAATACAGGTACTGAATTTTGGTGTGCATGAGGTAAACCTAAGATATACACGGTGTGGAAAGGAGATTCAATCGTGTAGTTGTGTTGGTGAAAACACTGGTGGCTCCTGCCTCCTTGCTGCAGCTTTGGTGAAGATGCATGCTGGCCTGTCGAAGAGCGTGGTTTTAATTAAAATATCACAAAGGTCTATACATGCAGCTGACAACACATATAATTTATCTTGTCAGCTCTCCCCACATCAGAAGAGCATTTTTTGAAGTAATAGTAATAATAATAAAAATCATCCTTGACTACAATGTGAAGCAAGTGCTCGCTGTTCCCCTGCCTGCATCTGCCCGCTGGTGCTATGGGCTATGATCACCTCGCGCGTCCATGTTTCCCACAGAAGGGAAGACAGGAAAGGTCATCACTGGGAAAGCTGGAGGAGCAATGCCCAAGCCTGGCAATTTCAGGGACCAGTGAGGTTGGTGCTTGCCAGCCACACCAACACTATGATGGTCTAGGCTGGTCCCAACTCTCATACCAAAGTCCACAGCATTTGGGGATGGAGCTTCCAGAGAGGCTGAACATGGGGCTGAGTACCAGCCTTGTGCCCTGCCAGCTGCTTCTCCCACAGCTGATGGTGATGCACTAAAGGATGCAGGTTTGCACTGATGACGCAGTTTTGCCTTTGTGAGCAGAAGGTGGGTACAGAGAGCAAGTAGGGTTTCAGCCAGTGATGGTGGCCAAATCAGCCGACCCAGCAACGATGCAGCAGAACAGTGGTGGCCACACTGGACCTGCTGCAAAGCCAGCTCGGATTCCCTCTGCTGATGAGACAGAGCATTTGATTGCATGTTTCTCCCTCCTATGACCATGCATCTGTAAGGGGAGTCTGACATCATTGTGACCAAAGGGAAAGACAGAATTGCCCCTACCAGAAGATCAGAGCAGAAACACACCTTGTAAAACCTAATGCTGGCATTGCTCGTTAGCATTTGTTTCTGTGAAATGTTCACAGCCTGGGTGATGGAGCAGCACCAGCCTCTCCTGAGGCAAGACGAAGCAGACCCTGGCATGCTTGCCGTACATCTCCCAGCCGCTGCTCCCAGTGAACCATGTTGCTATTCGTGCTCCAGGAAAAAATTACTTTCCTGGACATTTTGTTACTGTTCAGGAGACCATCCTGCATTCCCTTGGCACACGCTCATCATCCCAGATCATCCTGCCCCACATCTCAGTGATCTGCTGCTCCTGGAAAAAAGAGAGATAAATGTAGGTTTGCTGGGAATTACACAGGACAAAGACATGAAGCAGATCTGATCCTGTCTACTTCCATTCCCCAAATTATACTTTCTACTTCACTTTTGTATACCATTCAAAGTATGTCTTAGATGTAAAGTATTGTACATGGTGTGCCAAACAAACGGCAAACAGCTCTCCCCCCCATCTGTGAGTAAAATTAAAATCTCATGAAAGGATCTCTAAAACCCAACCTCTTGTTTTTGTTTGCCTTTCTAATGGAAGAAGATAAACACCTCCCCTCGTTAGTGCCTCTTGAAAATTTTAGAATAAAAATGCTAACCGAACTTTCAGATTTCATTTCCAGTGGGAGCAGGAGCAGGAACTTTGTGGGGCACTTGGGCTGTGTTTCACACGGGCGCTTCCATAACCACCTCAGTGACTCAGGACTGCAGCAGCTCCAGCACGTTCCCCCTTTCTCAGCCTCCATCGCCTCCTCCCCACTCGAGCTCCAGCCCCAATCGCAATTATCATGCAAACTAGCACCTTGCAGCCTCGTAATGCCTTTCAAACCTGAAGTTCCTTGAAGTTCTGAGGATTTGAAAATACTGATACCCATTAGCAGTGTGATTTCCTGGAACACAAATGCACATTACATACTTGAATGTGCTGGAAATAACAGCAAACGCCGTGTTGGGAGTGTTTACATGGCTGTTGTGAAAAACGCTGCTGTGCTAATCTATGCCTGTTCCTTAAATTCTGTTAGCAGTTGTAAGGCAGTCGGATCCCACCCATGGGAGCGTGTGCCCTCATGAAACACAATTACAATGAGAATATCTCATTATCTCATTGGCTTTAGCTTACTCTTCTGTTACCATGGTTTCAAATACACAGAGGAGCCTGAAACTAAGAGCGCTGCTAACAAAGAACATCTCCTTGTACAATGACATCAGATCGTGTTAGACAGAATAGACTTAATTAAATACCCCCTGACATTGGGCAAAATATAGAACTTGGAGATACTTTTTAAAATAGCATCTCCCAGGTGGTGTGTGTGGCTGGAAAGCTTCACCGAGTATTAACCTGGCGGTTCCTGACCGTACCGAGGAGTGGCAAACACCTGGACATAGTTGTGGCAATAAAATTGTTTATAAAATTATATATCTCTCAACCCTGAGCCCTCTCCCACCTTCCCCCGCTCCCTCCCCTCCACCCAGCTGTGGCACTGTCCCAGTCTATATGGATGATGCTAAGTGACTTTGGGTGATGCTCCATAAAGGACGGCGGGATGTGAGTGCCATTAACGCGACTCGGCTTTGTGCTGCCCTGGCCCCATGTTCAGTTGACCTTTTTCCCCCTCATCTTTGCACCAGCAGCGATTTGGTCCCCGAGGAAGGGCAGACATACACGGTGCTCAGACCCCCCAGCAGGCCGGTCCCACCACCCATGTGGCTCGGCTTCGGGTTTCCAGCGGTGGCATTAAAAATTCCACAAATCATTTATTTACCCTGGAGTATATCCGGTGACATAATGTGACAATAATGACATCCCTAGTGGTGTTAATTGATTTTGTCCTGGTAGAGAAGGTAATTTGGCGTCCACAGCAGCTTCTAGATCATGGACTTACTGATTGTCTTCCTGGGTAATATTACTGTTAATGAAGAGAAAACATGCTTTCCTCTTTAAAAGACAGTATGCTAATTATGACAGACAATAGAGAGTCAGGGGTCATTTATTATTTTTAAACAGAGAGTTAATGCTAAATGACTGGCATGGAAGTGCAAAATGACTGTAAATTAATAAGTACAATTCCTAGCTCATAAAATCCAATGTCGCTATTAAATAAAAAGGGCATTCATGAAATATTCTAACCATCTGAATACTTGAAGGTGTGAATAATTAACAGCCAGAAGTTAACATCCACTAGCTTGTAAAAGGTCTGATTAAAAGCAGTGTTCATCATCCACCAAACTATCACAGCTCATTGGGTCAACATCTCCTAATTAATGATTTCTTATTAGAGAGATAAAATACATTTTTGCAGGATAATTATTTTTTTAAAGGAAGGACTGTTTTTAATGTAATGTGTGCAATAATTAAAACTCTTTTAATGGTGATGATGCTCTCTGGGTTTCTAAGGGAGATGTTGGTATGGGCACCATTGGGTGTTAGTGAGGTCCCTGGGCAGATGGTTCTCCTGGAGCCTCCTACTCAGAGCTGACCTTTGTTAAAACCAAATGCCATAAGTCCATATTTTCAACTTTCCTGGAAAATACCACCATGGCAACACCCAAGCTAGCAACCAGCTCTAGCTGATGCTGCAGCAACCTCTTATCTGATCTCCTTCTATGGGTATCCTCAAACCTAGACCCAAGGAAGGGAGAGGACATCCATTGCAGGGCAGGAGAAAGGCTCTTTTGCACTTGCAGTTCAGTATCTGGTTTTTGTCATTCCTATGACGGAAGCTGGTGGAGATAACATGCTACGTGTCTTCCACCATGGTGCAGCACAAGGAGCTGCTTTTTGGCAACAGTTTGTGGATCTGTGGGCTGAGAAGCAGTGTGGAAAGCTGCCAGCAAGGTCTCATTGTAAGTCAGGGGCTGAGAAGATCCAAACCAATGTTCAGGAGATGCAAATGAGAGGTCTTATGCTATGTAGTCATCCTTTGGTTCTGCTTATTTAAGTTGCCATCAGAAAAACATGTGCTTTTAGAGACTATATCTCAAAAGCATGATTTGGCTAGAAGCGGATGAGAGTTCAGGCAACCTAGATTTCAGCAGTAACCAAACACATATGGACTTGTCTCTCTTGCTATACGCATGTAATTTCAATTGGTATTAATAAAGTGTTATCTGAATTCAGTGGAAGGGAGCTGACCTTTATTGCTCTTTGTTGGAAAACTTTAAAAAATTCATTATAGGCCATCATCAGAGGTGTCACTCTAACCTTCATCTTACTCTGCCTCTCCTGTTCCCATCTCATCTTGGCTAGTATTTTACGTGCAAAACCAGAGCTCACTTGGTGCTGCCAGCTCCAGACCTTGCAGAATCAGGGGTCCAGATACCTCACATTCACAAGATTGATTTTTTAGCTAAACTAGTTTGAAAACAAAAAAGTCCTTATTTTTTATTTGAATTTTAGAAGATCTCCTAGGCACTTTTTTAAACCACTTTACTTCATAGGGATGTATCTGTTTTGATCTGGTTTATTCTCTACAGCTGAATTTGTATATTTATTTGGCTCCAGAAACTGGGACTTCTTGCACTCACTTCACCTGCTGCAAGATTGACAATAGCATAGAGAATTGGCATTACTTCAAAGTCAGTATCACCACCGAGGTGCTGTTTTCTGGACTTCTACTCCTCATTCAGCAATGTTAATATGAATAATTTTTTTTTTTTTTTCCCCAAAAATGGATTTTTTAATGGGTTTAGTCTTTGGGACCTGTGTTGAAGGATAGTGGTTCTAACACTACACGATGTAACCTTGATACAGAAATGGCCAATTTTTTTAGAATGAAGAAAATACCCCTGGAAGGGTGAAGACAATACCCTATAAATTAGCAGCATTTGTTTCCAGGTTGCTATGAAACATGTCAATCTGCATGTTGAAGCGTGGAGGGAAATACTATTTCAGTGCATTAAAAATCATCACAGGTTGAGTAAATAGGACCCTCACAGAAAAGGATATCTATGCCCTATTTAACTCCCTCCCTGGGTTATAGAGTGATTGTAATCCTATAAATACATAACTTGGAGAGATAGACTGAGACTGGTGCCGACAATCCTTCTCCGCCTGTGAAAGGGGAGACATCACTGGGGTTGTAAAGGTGCTGTGGGGGGCAAACAAAAAGCAACTCTGCTTTGGGACATGAATTATGAAGAAAGCTGGAGACACCCACGTCTGGTTAATCTAACAAAAGGGAGAGTAAAAGGGTAATCTCCTAGAGATACAGTGTCCTGAAAGGGAGGGAATTAATGGGGATGAGATGTCAAAAACAGTTAATAATTTAAAAGCCATAGGTAATGGGTTGATAGTATTTTCTGGGGATAGATCAACTGATATGGGTATCACAGTAATAGCCTGGGGTTCAGAAGGAATCAGGCTCTCTTTGTTGGCATTGCTTTGTTTTCTCATGTTGTTGGAGATAGGGGTTAGTGCTGGAAGTGGAAATAGATGCCCAATCTCAGTGCTCCCAGGCTTGTACTGCATCCATCCTTCCAAGTGCCCAGTGTTTTCACCATTGTTTCCGCCATGCACACAGCATGGTGAGTCCACAAAATGTGTCTGCTCTGGGGAAGTCATTACTGGGAGGAATAAATAGCACTGGTTTGCAAAATGCCTGTTGAGCCCACATCTGCTGGACTGGGCAAGCAACCAGGAGCAGGGCGAGCTGCTGCCTGCGTGGCCACAGGAGCCTGGACATTGTGATTTTGGGGAGGTCCACCTTGCTGGACCAGGAGAAGACAACCAGGGGATTTCACTAGGGGGGCGCCTGCACCAGTGGCTTTTGCTGTACCCTCACACCAGCCAGTGCCACCCATGATACTCACTGGATCAAATGATCAGAAGAAAATTAATTGTGGCAGACCTGGTAATTCAGGACTGAATCACCCAGAAGGAAATTCTGGTTTTATTGCAGTCATGGTGCCACATAAACAACAACAAAGTGTTGCGAAGACAACATGCTCCCTAAGGTTTTGAGGGTTTGTTTTTACTTTACATTTTAAACACTGATTTCTAAGTGGTGACCTGCATTAAAAGCATTCCCTGGTCCTCATTCACATTTAAAGAAGAGAAGTTCAAGCTCTCAAAACTCCAAATTCTGCATGGAGCATGGGCTGATGAACCAATATTTATACTCAATTCATTGTGGTGACTAAATGGCATTTTAGCTCTTGTTAAAATGAGGGAGCACTGCGCATGCCACCTTGCTGGTTTTGACTTGCTCTAATGATCTGGAGGTGTGGCTATGCTTTAATGATATGCTTTAATAATTTATCAATAGAGTTTGTAAGTGCTAATTTGCACTTTTAGGTGCATATTCTCCTTTTGAAGCTACCGTGCAACCCTGTATTAATGTTAATAGGAATTGTGCTCACATTAAAAGGAGATTATACCCCTTAGGTGTTTAACATCTGACTTATCTAGGGCTTAAATTGCATTGCTGAATGTCACTTCTTTCATTTATTAAGATGGCTGTTTGTTGCACTACATGAGTGCAAAGGGGAAGACTATTTCAAGCAAGAAAAAAATAGGGAAGTGTAAGTCAGTGCACTAGCCTTGACGACTTAGTCTTGGGCTTAAATCTAATTTCAGTGTGAGGTGAAGCAAGGTTGACAATAGATCAGCTCCATTTAGATGTTTGCCACCAAAGGAGATGGCATAATTCACCACAGTCACCACGTGGCTATGGGAGCTATAGAGATGTATGCAGGAGGTTAATTTATGCCCAGGAAAAAGTAGAAGACCAATAGATGGGAAGACATATCTCCTCCACTGGCTAAGTGTTTAAGAGAGACTCTAATCACTTCTGGGGGCAATTTTTGCAATAGCATTAAATGCCAGCATTTGTGAATTGACATCTAATTAACAGGAAGTAGGTGAAGGCCCATATTTCTCTCCTGACTTCACAAATCACTTCAGCAGAAATTTAAACCCTATTTGCTTCACTGAAATTAATTGGGTTAAACTACACATTTAAAGATCAATGCAGCAAGTTTTCACCTCTTAAACCTTTACTAAGCCCACATCTACTCATAACCGGGATTTTGGAAGATAAATTGAGAAACAAAGAGTTATTTGGGTTCAAGAGCTAGGCAGTCCAATTCGCACAGGGATACAGTAACTGATGTAGAGAGGAGTATGCAGTCCGTAGGGGAGATTATTCATTAGTTACTGAAACCCATTTTCTCTAGAAACATGGTCAGAGCTTGTCCCAGCTTGACTGCTAATGTGCATCAGCCTGCTGCAGTCCTCAGATTCACTCTTAATTTGTTCAGTGGGTTTTTGTGAGGGAGCAAATGATATTGTAAGGCAGATTTGGTGTGAGTAGAGTGATCACTTGCCTGCTGCCTTGCAAGGGCAGGGCTCAGTGGAGCATCTCGGCTTGTCAGCCACCTCCTTTTGAAGACCCCTTCTTGCAATCAGGTGACATAGCATATTTGGTTCTCCGAGACTAGGACCATCTGAGAGGCAGGAGAGCACAGCAGGTATAAGAGTCCTCCTTTCAGCTGGAAAAAGCAGGTGGAAGGTCTGGTTTTGTTATTTTGGGTCTATGATGAGGACTGTGACAACCCTAAGAAGATCCAACAGATGCTGGAAATAGCTTGATAAACAGGGTGTTTCACAGGAGGGGCCACAGTTGGTGAAGCCTGTGCACCTGGGAGAGCAGATTCAGAAGAACAAGGATCAGTGATGCTCAAGGGTCTTGCAGCTCGATGGTATCAGCATCTGCTTTAGTCTGTAGAGATTTGAAAGAAAAAAATGGACAAATGTGTCTTTCATGTCAGAGATGTAACGGATGTGAAAGACGATCCATTAGCATGGGAGGAGATTTAATTTAACCTGAACAGCAAAGAATAATGAAGTAGTTATGTCACTTCTGGATCAGGCACCACGTTTTGTGGCCCCACGATGGATGCTGTCAGTAATGCAAGCGGTTTCTTTGGCCAAGTGTCATTTCCCTTCAAGAGCATGTTGATAAGAGGGTGAGGCAACAAACCTGAGCTTGCAGACTAAAAGGGCTGCTGGCAGGTTGACAGTGGCTTTTTGTATGAACTCATGTGTGTCTGTAGCAAGAAAAGCACCCGTCTTCTACAGTGAGGAGTGCTGGAGTCACACAGAGACTCACCTCTACCTACCAAACCCCAGAAACCTCCCAGTATGCTCCAGGGATGTAACAGGGACAGCTGGCTGTGGAGCAGGTCTTGCGAAGGAGCGGGACGATTTTATATAACACAGGTGTTTGGCATTCATCTGCATAATTGTCTATGCTCCTCTACTCACCAGCTGAAAAATATAATGAATGCCTTACATATTGTCGTGGTTTAACCCCAGCTGGCAACTGAGCACCACGCAAGCAAAGCAAACCAAGGAATTTTTTCACCGCATCAGCAGGCAAGTGTTCATCCATGTCCAGGAAAGCAGGGCTCCATCATGCGTAATGATGACTTGGGAAGACAAATACCATCACTCCAAACATCCCACCCTTCCTTCTTCTTTCCCCAGTTTGATATTCTGAGCGTGATGTCATACAGTATGGAATACCCTTTAAGTCAGTCAGGGTCAGCTGTCCCAGCTCTGTCCCCTCGCAGCTTATGCACCCGCAGCCTACTAGCTTGTGGGCTGGTGTGAGAGGCAGAAAAGGCCTGGACTCTGGAAGCACTGCTTAGGAATGAAGAAAACATCCCTGTATTATCAACACTGTTTTCAGCACAAATCTGAAACACATACCCATATTAGCTACTGTGAAGAAAAATAAATCCACCCCATACAAAACCAGCACACATGTTAATCCTGAGAGAGACAGAGCAGTCGGAATGTGGTAGCTGATGAATTATGCATTTTGCCCCACCTGGGAGTTAATATTTACCATATCTTGCTGAAATCCATTAGGAAGAACAAACATTGTATTTATCCAACAAGCTGCAAAACCATTCATTTGCATTGTTGCCTGTGAGGAGAAGGTACAAGGGCTGCTGCTAGGTTAATCCAGGCTCCAAACTGTGTCTCACCTCGTTGCAATCACCTCCGGAGATAAAGGCTGAGTTCCAGCCGCAGGTGCACAGCACCAGCGTCCTGGACAATCTTTGGCTGCAAACACATAGGAAACCCCCTCTGTGGGATCTCTTGGAGATAACTCTAACCACACCCTGATGCGAGGCTGAACTTCTGCACCAGCTGTGTGGGACTGATCCATTTGTGATCACCAAGACTCACCATCTGTCCCAACACCCTCCACAGTTTTCCATCTTCTGCTGCTTTCCCTTACTTGTTGTTTTGAAAGGACTGTCTTTTTTATTATCATAATTATTATTTATTTATTTTAAATACATCATTAGAAGGAATCCTTTAAGATAAGTTTTCGTTTCTTTAGGCGATGTAAGAGATGTGCAGCCGATGGCTTGGTCCTGTAAGCTGCTTGTATAAGTGCTCACTTGCAACCAGAAAGAGCTATTCACCCAAGGAAAATCAGCCACCTAATGCCAAAGCACATGCAGGATCAGTGGTGAATGTTTTGCACGGACAGGCAAACACCTGGGGCAGAATGGATGTGGATTTACTGACCCGTCTCTCTGGCATCAGTAGGCTGTTCCTTGTCAAACACTTCTCTTGAGCAGAAAGCTGTGTAATTCAAGCATGCAGGACCCCACGCTCTGCACAGCTGCTCGCCAGGGCACAGCCTGGATGTGTTACTCCTGGGGTTATCCGGACCTGCACTCAGCTCTCACAGCCAAACGTCCCCATGGTCATACCCTTGCTGGGAGGGGTTGCCCATGTGCTAAAACTGGTAATTAAAATGCCCAGAGCAGCTCATGGCAGGACAAGCATAGAAGCAAAACACTTCTGCATGCGGGAAGGGCCAAGAGGTACCAGGAATGCAATGAAAGATACAGAGAAAATCCTGGTATTTGAAACAGTGATGTGCTCATCCCTGTCTGGACTGTTACATTTTAGATTAAGATTTGGTATGCAAGGTCCAGGCTTACACTAACTCAGGGAGTGTGGTCCCCTTGTGACCATCCCTTGATGGGGACTATCAGCGTGTCCCCTAGGGCAGCACTGAAGAGGAATGCCACCATCAGGAGCCCTCCTGGAGCCCACCAGCACCTCCCAGCAGGAAGCCCTGGGGCCATGTGAGGTCAGCATGCAGGTCATGTCACTGCATACTACTCTCAACCTGGGGATGCCATCACCATGCTTGCCTCCTTTAGGAATTCAGTTTCCTGCAAGCCTGAAGTTGCGCTTGTTTTCACCTCATTTCACGAAACACCCTTGTTGCGTTTGTTCAAATTGCATTGGAAAGAAGAAGCAGATGAGTGGCACTGAAGAACCTCACCCCTGAGGCCAGCTACTTCCTAAGGGATGAAAACCAAGACGCATATTTATAAAAACAATTATAGAATGATAGAATCATAGAATGGTCAGAGTTAGAAGGGGCGATAAAGATCATCTGGTTTCAACTCCCTTGACACAGGCAGGTGAAAAAAATATAGAAGAAAAATTTTTCCTAGGTGTCAGGTGGGGGACACCAGTGACTGGATTCACAGCCCACTGACGAGAGCAAAGAAAACACTTCTCCCCAGTGCACCACTGCACCTGGGCCAGAGACAAGCACTAAACAAATGCACACAGGAGGTATTTAGCTTTTATTTGCAAATTTGTACATTCTCACGTGGTTGAGTCACAGCAAAACCCAAACCAATGCTCTTCAGTATCTGCTACCAAGCCCATGTGCCACTGGAGGAGGAGCAAAGAGGGACAAGCACCTTCCCAGCATACTCCCAGACCCTCAGCACTGCCAGCACCCCAGCACCCAAGGTGGATGATGCCTGTTGCTGGACATGCTGGGAGACCCCACGCTGCTCACAGAGCCTCCTCCACAAGCAAAGGACCAGTTTGAGAAGCACAGGGAAGCAGAGAAATCACAGTTTTAAAGAAATCAATGATGGGAGGCAGAGGAAGGAGAGGACCAAGCTTCTAAGGAGCAGAACATATTTAATCTCTTCTCCCGGTCCCAGTCCCTCTAGGACCCACGCTGGCTGTGGTTTTCGACAAACCATCAGATTCAATCGCAGCTGTGCCGCCTCTGCCAGCACTGCGTTTGAAGATGTCATGGGAGAACGGAGCTTCTGTGAAGCCTGAGTTTCAAGAAAATAGACTGTTCCCTGCCCCTGTTCAGAGACGAGCTCTTTAAAGCCTTCAGAAACTTCACCAAAACAGCATTGCTCCCCTTCCCGAGATCGCTGATGTCCCGCTGCACCATGACTGCTCTCACCTGCCCAGCTTTATGCCTCAGCAGAGAAAGGGAACTGTTGGGGAGGGGGCTGAAGAGCCTGTAGGAGCATTTAAATAAACCTTTTTCTGCTTTCTTCCTATTTAAATGAATAAGAAGAAAACAAAAAGAGAACTTCTTTTTTCTTGACAACATATTTAAAGCAGACAGAGTATTTTCTGCAAAGCAGAATCTCCAGCATCCCCCAGGGTCTCCTCCTGCCCACTGAGGCAAACCTTGGGCAAACCCCAGGCAGGTCTCTGCTGGGCTGTAACAGGGTTTTCCCATGTGCTGAGCAGGCAGGTTGGGTGAGAAACCCCCACAGGGGCTGTCCCAACCCACTGTCAGTCCTGCAAGGGGCAGCTCCCACAGCAGCCATTAGTGCCCCTGCGCTGCAGGGGGATAAGGCACCTCTCCCAGTCTCATCCTGGTTGCCACACAGCATCAAATGTCATTTGATTTTTTAATATATATTATTTTTTAAATAACAGCAAAAGAAATTATTTACTAGGGTGAAAATTTAAGTAGGTGTTTGCTGTTGGAGTCTCCTTCAGGGAGATCACACGAGCCTCCAGGGGTCGGTGGCGAGTGTGAAACTACGCATCCACACCACCCATGCTATGTGATTTGTCTCTTTCCTAATGACTCTAAAACATCCAGCACTTCCCTCCGCAGAAAGCTTTTGTTGCACTAATTAAATTTCCATGAGAGGGAGCTAGCTGGTGGCGATGCTTTTGCAGCTCTGGCCCTGGGTGCAGGCTGGGTGCTGGCTGCCAGCCACGGGGCAGCTCCTAGGTGAAAGCTGCCCAAGGAGATATTCCAGTCTTACTTTGGATCAGATATTTATAGTGGGAAAAGGAGGGAGTTTTACTGAACTGAAATAAAGGAGACTTTGTGTAAAACTTTCTAAAGAAAGCAAACGTAAATTTTTCTAGGAAATTTTCTATTCATCAATATTTTTTTGCTATTCATTAATTTTTGCATGAATAAATATATGATGCTTATGAGTAAAGGGTGTTTAATATTGTTTAATGAAGTTACACAAGGTACAATTGTCCTGGACTCTTGAGAAAACAATAACGTCGTGCCAGGGTTCCAAGGCTCTCCCTCCCTGCTGATGAGGACAAGGGCAAAGGTGCCACATCCTTCAAGTTCCTTCATTTTCCTGACTCCATGTCACTCCAGTGCCCGGAGTCTGGAAAACATTTACATGAAGGTCTTTCTTAGCAATGGAAAAACTTCAGCAAAGTGCTATGGTTAAAGGCTACCAAAGCTTGACTGAAATAATCACCCATCCTCAGGGAGGCTCTGTGGTGATGTAATGAAGACAGAAAGCAGGAAAACACTTCCCTGAATAGCAGTGATGTCCCCTAGCTGAAGTGGGATCTATATTCACAATATAGTCACAATATTCACAATGGCTTCAATATTCGTTAATATTGAACCTGTCTGCACTGTGGCTTGTGGAGATTTGAAACTGAGTAAGAAAACAGTGGGGAAAAATACACAATAGTGCAAGAGACTGATAAGCATTGCTGTACAGTGAAAACCATTTTAAAACTCATCCAAACCCTGGGCTTCTGGGAGAAGTTTTGTTCTATTGGCATAGACCGGTTTGGGGAGTTTATAATTTTGTTTTCTTTGCTTTTAATCAAGATGTCATGCCTTGTGCTTCTTTGCCTGGTGTGGGAGCACACACTGGGGATTGCCGCATCCCTTATGTTCTACAGCTGGTGTCACCCCAAACACAGGTTTAAGATGGCTGCCACTGGAGACGGGCTCAGACCTGGTATTTGGAGCTACTCAGTATTCAGTGGCATGACTTACCTAATGCACATGGATTTAATTCATTTCTGATTGATCCCATAATTACAAAATTTGTTTAAAGCTGTTATATTATCTCCTTATTTGACACAATATGGCACAATTTTGTTATAGTATTGAAAACCAAATAAGACAACTGCAGTTGGTAGCATTTCAAAGAAATATTCTCTTTAAGATGAAATCAATCCTGTTTCAAGTTTATTCCCTTGCTTTATGATCGAGGCTCTAGGGGTGTATTTTGCTGAAAAATGTCTTTTTGATTTTTCAGAAATTCTTTAGATTAATATGCAGCTGTCATTGCAAGGCAAATCCAGACCTGCTTTCATGTGCTTCCTCTCTCCCCAGGCTGTGGCGAGTGCCTACCCCTGCTGGGGAGGCAGCCACTGTGCTGGTGGGCAGCACTGGGCACAGCTGCCCTGTCACCCGCTCTCCTCTTGCCCTCCATGCCTGGCTCTCCCCCAGTTCATGCTCGCCACCCATTTTTAAAGCAGGCTTAAAGTGGGATCCCGTGACAATAGAAAGAGAGTTTTTGTCCTTTGTGTTTCTCTTGGTGTGCCTTTTGAAAAGTTGTTTGACTTGCAGATCATGTCGAATAAACTTTCCAAGGGGATACTTTTGAGTAAATAGACGCTGAAGGCCCTAAGTGAAGTTTAAATATTTATATCAATATTTAACCACTTATTCTTTTGGCAGCATCCTCCAGCTGGGAGGACACATTAGCCTGCCTGTGTGTTTAAACCAGCTCTTGTGTACAGCACTGCCTGCCTGGGTGCAGCGACAGGAAGGATGGAAAGCAAGTGTGGCCCCAATGTGAGGCTGTGTGTTCTGCTCCACCTGCTTCCTGCAGCACGAGCAGCTTTCTCCGACTGCCTATTAGAAGGATGTCCACCAGCATGCACAGGTAGTTCATGCTTTCCCAGCACCAGCAGTAGCATCCATCACCTGTTGCCAATAAGTGGGGAAGGGTTTAGGCAATTAAAGTAGGTTCTCGTTGCTGGAAATGGGAATGCTGATCCAACGTGAAAGTGTGGCAGTGATGCTCATTTGCTCAGGATATTATTACTTCATTAGTCCAAATGGTTGAAGGATGGATTTGGATTTCTTTAGTCATTTTAGATGGGAAGTCACTTCCTGGGTAGCTCAGTTAAAGAGAATTATCAGCCAAATCCAGCAGGGACAGTGAGCCTTTCTGGGAGGCAGGAGAGGTGCCACAGGCAGGAGCCTGCCTGCACAGTGCTCCTGGTGGCTGGGGGCACCCCAGTGTGCCACACACAACTGCCAGGCTCCTGAGGATTTGTCTTAAGATTTTTAAATTTATACCAAGATAGAATTTATCAAACCAGCAGACCAGTGTCAAATGCATGCAGCTTTTTGGCCAGATCTCATCTCCTACCCCAATGAGGTTTGTGCCATTGCTCACAGCATAGTGCATGGCAAAAGCACTATGCATAAAACTATATTAGTCAGTATCAGGACTGATAAAAACATATGCAATGTGGTTCTGGTGCATCATAAAGACTGTTTCAAGAAAATACGTATAAAACTGTGTCACCATTGTTATGAAAAGCTCTTTGACAGTCCCAACTCCATGTATTTACATAAGGTTATTCCAAATGAGATGCAGGAATTGTGCTCATCATGAGAGGAGAGCAGGATCAGCTGTGAGGGAAGACCATGAGGGGAGAGGTGGGGCAGTCATGAGGGGAGATTGTGAGGGGACAGGAAGGGTGGCCATGAGGGGAAATATCATGAGGGGAGAGCAGGGGCGGCCATGAGGGGAGTGGTGGGCAGTTGTGAGGGGAGATCGTGAAGAGACAGGAGAGGCAGCCATGAGGGGTGAGGGAATATCATGAGGGGAGAGCAGGGGTGGCCATGAGGGGTGAGGGGAGATTGTGAGGGAACAGGAGGGACAGTCATGAGAGGTGAGGGGAGATTGTGAGGGGAGAGCAGGAGCAGCCATAAGGGAAGATCATGAGCAAAGAGGTGGGGTGGTCATGAGGGGAGATCGTGAGGGGGCAGGAAGGGTGGCCATGAGGGCGAGGGGAGATGGTGAGGAGAGAGCAGGGGTGGCCACAAGGCAAGATCATGAGAGGAGTGCTGGGGTATTTGTGGGGGGAGATCGTGAGGTGAGATCAGGGGCAGCCATGGGCTGTGAGGCGTGGCCATGAGGGGTAGGGCAGCAGCTATACAGTGTGGGTCACTGTGAAGGGGCAGATGAGGGGTGGCTGTGAGTGGAAATCATGTGGGGCAGCCACGAGGGGGGATCAGTTTGCCCTTAGTGACATGGTTTAGTGGTGGGCTTGACAGTCCTCGGGTAACGGTTGGGCTCGATGATCATAAAGGTCTTTTCCAACCTAGTTGATTCTATGACTTCTCCACAATAAGATCCTGCCCATCCACCACTGCCCTGCCTGCTCAGTGTGCAGCTACCCAGAGATGCCACATGTGGGGCCTGTTGATTCCTGACTTTTAATTACCTGCTAATTAAGTTCTTATTCAAATGAGGCACCAAGTGCCCCTTCCACCCATGATGAAGGAGGGATGTGGGGCATGGGATTGGCTTGGGGAGTCCTGCCACAGACCTGCAGGGAGAGGGGACCTGGCTGCTGGGAGCAGTGTGCGAAATCACCCTGAGCAGGTTTCCATGCGATTACACCAGAGATCAATAAAAATTAGTATTTGAAAGAGCTTTTGCATGTTTCATTTTCTTGTCTAAACTGGAGCACTCCAAATCAGGCATTTCTGCAGTTTCAAAGAGTGCGAAATGCTGTTAGGGAATAATACATTAATAGCCGAAATACTACACACACTTGCTTTACTAAGGCTGTTTCTGCACTAGTTGAATAATTCTGTTGTTCCCTCCACTTCAACATAAAATTTGTATTTGAACTGCTTTCTCAGAAGCCTTCTGCCACAGCTGGAGTTATAGAGCGAGTCAAAACAAGAATATATGAACACAGCACAGGGGCGGGAGTATTGTGTGCAGAATTGCTCATCTCTCCCTAAAATTCAGCTCTGCATTTCATCGTACTCTGTTTGATTTCCCTTTTTCCATTTTTCCTTCATATTTCCATTTTCCTTCAGGGCAACTGCAAAGAGCTCAGCTGGGACAAGGTTTATATCAAGTATCAGGAGTCCCAGTTTAGCATGGTTGGAAAATACAAAACCCATTTGCTCTTTCTTAAAACTAGTATCATCAGTGTGCATAATCAAGTGCTGAGAAATTTTGCAAAACCCCTTATCAACAAAATTTCTTGACAGGTCTGAATCCAGATGCTCAAAAGCCTTTATTTCGTGGCTGCTTCTACTCCAACAGAGAAGGGGTGGATAGAGAGATCCCAGCTTAGACTGACCTTCCCTGCAGCTCCGCTCTTGGGCGCGTGTCAGGGATGATACTTCTGCAGCCATGGACACATGTACATTATCCTTTTGTCTCCTGTATGAAGACTTTCTATATCCCAGCCAGATTTATACCTCTGGCCCTCTAAGCCCGTAGCACTGCATTCCCAAGGAATGTCAAAAATACAGGTAAACCTCTCCCAAATGTATTTCTAACTGCACCTTGCATCCTGAGCAAAAACAAAGTACCCAAACCCCGAACTCCTGCTGTAGATGTGGAAGGTTCAAGGGAGCACCTTACCCCAGCAGCAGCACCACCAGCACAATGAGAAACAATGATTCTTAGAGATGCTGCTGGAAATGTTACGTATTAAAGACATACACATGCACCCCCCCTTTTTTTTTCTAAGTATTAAATAGTTTTTCCTTTCCAGGACAATATCACAGAAAATTTCTTAGTGGAAGATACCGCATACTACACATACAAGGAGTATGTGCATACATTCACACAACCTGTCATTTTTCCTGAGGTAAACATTCAGAATGGGAAAGGGTGGGAGGAGCTTTAGGATGCCCACTTGTGGTAATTAAGCACAGACAAACTGAAACTTAATAAAAAGAAACGAAAATGTCTGTTTTCTGTGTCAACATCACACATCAGTCTCTGGGGAGCTCTGGTCCATGCCTTGGGGCAGCATCCTGCTCAGGGCTGGGCAGCTGGCTCCCAGGCACATCCCTGAGCACTGCACCCCCCGTGCCCTTGGAGCTGTTCACCAGTGCTATAAGCATCTTGGAGGATAATTCTGAGAGGAGCTGGGTCTTTTCCAAAGAAATTTCCAAAACTCCTCCTTCTCCATTTGTTTTATTGACTGTAGTCTTATTATTTAAACTGATTTATGACAAATTTTGGCTGATGTCCCTCTTTCAGCAACACTCTATATAGATTTAACAATTACTCCAAAGTCAAACTTCGGTTCCAACAGCAGCCATCACTTGTGCTGTGAATGGATGTGTGAACGTCACTTGTGAAGGCATGTGTGCTGCAACCCCTCTCCTCCAGCTGACGGCTGTGTATCACTGTGTTGCTTCATATCCCATTGCCATTTTCAGTAAAAAAATTGCAATTTGCAGTAAATGCATATTTGAGTGCCCCTGAGGTGGGGTATCACTAAGTGTAAAGGCTTTTCTTTTGAAATACTCGGTGAATGCCAGCTGGGAGGCAGTGAAGATTACCAGCCAGGGAGGAAGCCTTCGCAAACCAGACTTGGTTTATAGTAAACTAATTTTGGGGTATGGGTATCATTGGAGATCTGATTGCATAATTATTTAATGCAGATTGAAAACACAAGCAGCATTGCACCATTCATGTGCTGATGGGCTGCGTTTCCACCCGCATGGGCGCAGCTTTTGTTTGCTGCTGGGGCCGCGGGAGTGCTGGTGATTTACACATGTTTCAGATGAAGGATAGTCACGTGCATTTTGTGCTTACAACGTTTTACATTACTCTAGATTATACATCTGTCATGTTAGTTATTAAGTCGCTGCGGATTACATTGCATTACCACTTAACAAGGAGATGTATTGCAGAGCAGGGGAATGCTGTGCCTGTTCCAGCAAGGGACATTTTTTTCCCATATTTCTCTAGAAAGATCACACATTATAATCGCTGTCTACAGTATACCATGTAAAATGATCCCCATTTATTTCATACAATAGGTACTGTGTCATTTAATTAATTTAGACTAAAGAGGAATGATCAGCATTCACTAACAACTTTACCTTTGGGACTGTAAATGAAAAAATCTCACTCTGCACAGCAGCCAGAGCCAGGAGAACACTCCTGGAGATGTTTGCACAGAGAGAAAAACTGCCATCGTATCTCATCTTTTCCCCTAAATATATAATGAATTTACAAAATTGACCTAATGCATCTGGTGGCCATGAAAGCTACAGCACCATGTGGTACCTTAAGACTGACCCACAAAAGAATTGTCAACGATTTAAGGAAACCATGCACAACCATAGCTGTGCACACAAGGAAACCAGCCTGACTGATGGCAGAGCTATATCAGCAGTACCTCTTTCTTTTCCTAGTACCATAATTTTTCTTATTTTTCATAATTTCCTATATTTTGTTTGGTTGGTTGGTTGATTGTTTTTTTGTTCTTAAAGTATAATAGGAAAGTATAAAAGCACACCTCTAAAGATAATGTTTATGGTGCGTAGAGCACCACATCAGCCACTGCCTGAAGTGGTGATGCCGCCTTTTAGCATTCCTGTCCCTGCAGAATCCATTTCTATATTATGGAGATTTCTGCAGACCTTAGGCCATGAGTATTGAACAGTCCTCACCTCTCACAGCTTCTCATTGACCCAGGCTTTTTTTGAACATAAAAGCATCATTGACAACCCTTATATTATTCGAAGATATTGTTTACCCATGTCTTAGAGGAGACTTTTAAACTTGCCGCTAATAAGAAGTACGTTACTGAGGCCAAGCTTTCAGGTAGTTACCACAGCTCCTTCTTCATCACTTCCATTACAGACAATCTCTTAATCATGATTGCACTGAGTTTGATGAGAGCTGAGGTAGCATCCTGTGTTTCGTTTGCCGTTTATTTTGCCTGGGGTGCATCCCCCGCCCCATGTGAAGGGCATGACACCATCGTCAGACCCCAAGCTGCACCAGCAAACCTTCACCATATCTTATACCTTGCTCTCAGTTTTTCCTCCCATATTTATAGCTCCATATATTTACTGCAAGAACTATTTTCAGCATGCATTAAATGAACTATTTTAATCACAAGTAGCAGAGCTCCTCACTCCAAAACAATTTTTCTTCTTGGGAGACATGATGTGCTCTGGAGGCCTGGGTTAGCTTCCGTGATGCTCCTCAGTAAATTAGTTGTGGAAAAGTCTTTCATTGCAGCCTTTATCAGCGGAGTATTTAAATATAACCACATAGCTTTCATTGGATGTAATGAAAGATTCTCATCTGTATTACTGGGTTTGATATAAGTGGTTTGCCTCTCAAAGGTATTATAGTTCTTTTCATGTTTAGTGATATAGGGTAATAGCTTAAATTGTGCAGTGAGGTCAAGGACAGACATTGATCCATTTAAACAAATATTGCTATTAGTTAGAGGTGGGCTTGCATTGAAATACCTGGCCTTCATGGGACACTTCAGACACCCCCGAAGAACTGGCATTGGCAGTTTTTATCTTATTTCTCCAGCCAGCTCAGCTCAGCCTGCCCCAGTCCCTACTGCCTTGCTTCCCTGATGTATGTAGATATAAGTGGGAATATGCCACCCTGCAAGTGCGAGGGGCAGGAGAGAGGTCACGGTAATGAACCACAACAGCATCAATTTCCATATCTGTGTCAGAGCATGCTCAAACTTTCTGGTCTGAACCACAGCTCGTGTATGTCCTCTCCAGTGACAGGCAGCCATGCTGCCAATGCCTGCAGGGCTGAGGCTGCCCTGTGCTGCTGGCTCCACATGGGCGAGGGATGGCTCCTGCCCCAGAACCCACAACAGACCAAGGATAATAACCTTGAGGACAACCTCAAGGATAACCTCAAGACGAACCTCAAGGATAACCACAAAGACAACATCAAGGATAACACCTGTCTCAGCATCTTCACTCCACTTCCTATCAATCATCTGCCCATATCTTTTTCTTCTTTCTTTTTTAAAGTTATTGCCTAGTCAATTCCTTTTAAGCGAAGAAGATTTTACAAAGTGTCATGGGCCATTTCCTGTGTCTATAAACATTTTATTACTCAGGCAATATGGCCAAAGCACTTGTTTCCTCTCCAAGACCTCAAACACAACAAAACAGCTCCTGTAAATCCTCACTCCCAAGTGCACAGTGATTTCCTTGCTATCACCAGATCACTTTAACGAAATCAATGAGCTTATACAAGTAATACTAATCTGTCAAGAAAAGTCTTTCTGTATTAGAGCAGTGATTTTATTAAAATGTTTCAAGCAAAAACAAGCAAATAACTTAAACATATTGGGGGTGTGTGTGTGGAGGGAGGAAGTCATGGACAAGAGATGGTGGAAAGCCCCTCTGCAAAGACCGGGGGCACAAGGGATGCCTTGGCAAGGTCTGCTCTTTACCTGAAGGTGTTTGCCTATGAGCAACAGGCTCCTGAAGGGTTATGCTGCTCCCAGCATTGTTTGCAAGCAGTTTGCTCCAACACACACGGAGCTGTTGACAAATGATTCCTATACTGCAAGCTCCCAACATTCTTTTACCCTGATTCACTTGCAACAGCAAAACCTTGCCCAACTGGGTGTCTTGGTGCTTTCCCGTGTGGATTTAGGGATGTTGCCAGGAAGCTTTGGGGCTGGGAGCCTGCAGGGAAAGTGCACACTTTCTGCTGGCCCTGCCTGTGCTGCCCATGCTGCTGGTTCTGCCTATGGTGGGGAGGAGGGAGGCAGGCAGCAAGCGTACAAAGGCTGAGCATAGTCCCATGTGAAAAACCTGACACAAACACAAAGCAAAGGCAGGATAATCCAAACCTGCTACTAAGAAGTTGCAGAGGTTATCCATCATTGTCAAGGCTCCCTTTGCAAGATAAGCCATCAGAGCAACTCAGAATACAGGTAGCTGTAGCTGTTCCTATATCTTAAGGATGGCCTTTTCAGAAGGCATCAACAACAACAACAAAATCCTTCTTTTTAAGAGTCTCATCACACTGAAAGCTTACTTGGGTTTATGACAGCATTTTTACATAAAGATAAAAGGATTCAGTTTCCCTAAGATGTGGTACCAAAAAACATATTAGATAGTTGAGCAAGAAGATGAACATTTAATATGTCTGCATCATATACCCATTTTTAAGTATAAAATGAAATATTGAATAAAGAGGGCTTAAAATCAAACCTGTCTCCAGCTCTGTGCTTGGGGCATCTTCAAGCAGGAGTGGTAGCCGCCAGGATTGCATTAATTTGTTGTCGGCTACATCAGGTTCCAAAGCAAAACAAAAGTAATTTGTCTGTTGCAGGTAGGGCGATTGAACTGATACATGTTGGCACAGGGAAGATGAGGAGAACAGATATGCTCTAAAGGTTAATACATCTGGAATATATTTTATCATCTATTCTAAACAAAACGCTGTGTGTGGGCAGCAATTGGAGTTGGCACCATAGACCCGCAGACCTTGGTGCAATGCAGACACCCTTCCAAGCCCCTTTAACTTATACCCTTTCTAAATTGAGCCAGACATGGTGTACAGTATGGAGCAGGGGCACACGTCAGCTATCTAGGCTTAATGCGGCGTGACTTGCATAAAGAAAAAATCTCATGTTCTTTCATCAAGATGTGGATTTTACACAGGGCATGGATGGACTGTGCTCTACGGGCAGCAGGCACCGGCAGAGAAAGGTCTTGGCTTACCATGAGATGCTCTGCAGATAGAAAGCTGTTTGGCAGGAAGTGTGGCAGATGAAAGCGCTCCTGCTGCAGGTTGTCGTTGCACTAGGCAGTAAGACTTGTACTTTAGCAGCACCTAGGTATGTATTTTGGTGCCTGGGCAGCACAATAGGAACCTGTAAGTGTCTGGGCCTGCCTGCCCTGCCTGCTGTAATGGTCCCATAGCAGCATCAGGAAAAGACAGCAAATAGGCATGGGAGAGTTACATGCATGAGAAACGAGTGGATTTTGAGGCCAATGGGCAGCAGCTTGACATTCAAGCATTTCATTGTAAATGTTTGGCTGAAACATACGTCCCAGGACAAGCCATGGCACCTGTCCCACTGCCAGCCAGCTCAGCTGCTCTGAGGTCACACTTTGCAGAAGTTACTGCAGTTTTATAGGCACAAATGGGCAAAATATGTTGGTTTTCTCTGGAGAGCCTTTACCCTGCCTCATCCCCCCAGCCCTCGGGCAGGAGCGTTGCTGGCTCCCTGGTGTTGCCCACCATCCCGCAACAGTTCCCCAGAGCCTTACTCAGAAAAGGACAAAGGACATTATCCATCAGGAGAGAGGATGAAGCTTCCACATCTGTGCAGGGAGAGACTGTCATAAATAGCAAATGAGATTTGGTTATATAACATTATATTACTTTCAATGTAAAAATGAATTACACTGCATGCAATAATAAATCATAATTTTACATTTCACCAGCACAGAGCCAGTTCTGAACTGCATGCCATGCCATGGCATGGCACTGCGGGCATCCCACTGCTGGGGGGCACCACTCACACCAGCAACTCCCCTCTCCTGTACGAAGACCAGCTCCTCAGGAAAATTTGGGTAATGAGGGCTTAAGATTCCTGCTGCAGTTTGGCATAATTCCTTCTGTGTTTCTATTAACAAGCATACACTTAGCAAAACATTAACAGCTTTGCAAATGTGTGGCCACCACAGACCTTCTGAGGTGGAGGCAGGTTATTCAGTGCATCACCAGGGGGCCTCTCCTCAGCTGCTTGCTGCAGCTCTGGGGAGCACACACAGCAGATCACATACCAGATGTAAGCCCACATGGGCCTACCTTGCCCCACTGCGTTGTCAGTGCCACCCATGGAACCAAAGCACAACCTTGTCTGATGCAGGACAAGCAGTGAGATCCGTGCACCCTGGTCTCCGTGCTGCAGCCAGTGGTGGCTGGAGCTCCGCTGAGGGGAGGGTGACAGCTGCATGGGTAACACGCTGTCTGCTCCCACCTGAAAATAGCACACCCACATCCACAGCTGTGTCACATGTTACTTTTAAGTGCTGCATGATTTTTAAACACCTGTTTGGTGTTTTGGCAGAACCAGGTGAGAAGAGGCAGTTTGCTAAAAAAGCATCAGTCTACTGTGCCTGGCCTGTACTGCAAAAAGCAGCAGAAAAAACATGAACAGAGGCTTGGGCATGCTTGAAAAGGGTTGAGCTGCCAAAAAGCAAAGCAAAGGACCAAACCAGAGGCAGTGCTTCAGTTCGGCTCTCACAGCTCTGTGACCTCTGTTCCAGATTTACACCCCAGGAGCAAAGACGAGATCAGCCAGGGGACTTGCTGAGCACTTTGTGAGGACACGCTGCAGGCTCCCTCCTCAGGGCTGGGGAATGCAGCCCCTCTGGCCCCACAGGGTTTGGGGTTTCACGGCTCAGCAGCACTGGAACGGCAACTGCTCCATCTGGTGGGAACGGCTCCGTCTTGGTTGGGACCGTGGGCTTGCAGCTTCATCCTACAGAGCAGGCAACAACGCCCTGGCCAGCCCTGGCACATGGCAGGGCTGTCACAACACCACCGTCATCTGCTCGAGTGCACCAAGTCCCTTGACCTGATGCAGCAAGGGTGGCCTAGGGAAATGTACTTGCTGACAAAAGACACGTGGAAAAGAGGACCAGAGCGCCAAGAGCTGATGGGTGTGCTCATACACTACAAAAGGGAAATTAAGGCAGAAGTGCCAGAGAGCAGTGATTCTTATGCTGAGAATCCTGGTGTAGAAGGGCTTTATCCAAGGGTGTTTGAAGAAAAAGGCCAGCACACAACCAGCATAACCATGGCAGCGAGCCAGGTCAGCCTGATGGAATGGCCCTGCGGCTTCAGTGAACAAATCTCTGGTGCAAGGGAGAATCACTATGGGCATGTATCCTTAAAGAAATCTGGGGCTGAACTGGGGCCGGCTTCCTTTAAGCATAAGACATTACAGAGGTCTAAAAGGAGGTTTCGCAGACCGTGGCACAGCCTGGTATCACAGCACAGGGCAGGTCCAGGAGCCCTGTTGATCCAGCTTCTGTTGGTCTTTGCCTGTGTTTGCAGGCAGATGCTTTGCTGATTAGTTGAACAATCTTAATATTTAGAGAAAAAGCAATGACCAGAGATAAAAGTGGGAGGACCTGCTTCCACTACAGCTTCAGTTCAACAAAATAAACCAGTTGTGAAGCAGTGGTGTGGCCTGGCTGAGCAGAGCGAAGTCTGGCTCACAGCTTAGCAGTAGCTCTTCCCCTGCAGCTGCCAGCAATTCAACAGCCCATTACCATTTCATCCTACATCAAACATTTCTTGCCTCTTCACTATAAATATAAAAACAAGAGAGGACTGCAGCACCCTAGCACTTGTGGAAAGCTTCCGGCTTTCGTACTTTAAAAAACAGACACAGAAATGCAGAAAAAATTTTGATGTTCAGCATTTAAACTTTCCTTCTGTGTGAAATTTTGCTTGCTCACAACCCAGGGAGAGCACTGAGAGAAGAGGGTGTACTGTGGGATGCATGTCCAAATTAATGAGCATAAATGTGCTTAGGTATCATTGCCTCTGTACATTTGTCTGGGGACAAACCAAATGAGCCCCTGCTACAAAACGGGTCAAAACGCCCAGCTGTAGGTCCTTAGACGTGTGATGGGCAAGGTGCCCTGAGCTCAGCCCTGCTGGTCCCTGGCTAGGGGCTTGCAGAGAGTGTCTGTGCTATCCGAC